>NC_083587.1:45797231-46027231 GCF_027579695.1 Neoarius graeffei | reverse complement strand
TCTGGGTGTTGTACAGTCTGATGGCGTGAGGGACAAAGGGGGGGGGGGGACAGGAGGACAGAGGACGGGAAGGGGGGAACAGGAGGACAGAGGACGGGAAGGGAAGGAGCAGTAGCCTAGCCTGACAATAACCAATACTGGACAATGTGCAATACCTCTCCTGCTGGCTTTTTTTTTCTTCCCCCCCCATCTCTTATTCTTTTTTATATGTAAATACTTAATTTAATTTATCTAGAAGTTTTTCTCTATTTTCTATTCTCTGTTTATCCTGTAATGATGCTGCTGGAATTTTAATTTCCCTGAGGGAACCCTCCTGAAGGGATCAATAAAGTTCTATCTAATCTATAAGCAGTGAGAACCAGTGTGATAAACCGGTATGGTTGTGTGAACGGGCAGTTTATTCAGCAGTCCGAGTAACTGGTGCAGAATGAGTGTTAGCTAACTGTAGCCTGAACAAAACGGTTAGAAAGTAATTTTCCACTTTCTATATCTAATTAAAACGATAGCAGTTTATGTCAGGATATTTAATAACGTATAACAATTATATGAATATAAATCATATAGCATTGGTCTACTCTTGGTTTGAGCTAGAGCTGGGCGATATGGCCTAAAAAAAAAAATCTTTGATTTTTTCACAAAAAATCCGATTTTAATCTATTTTTCCCCCCTACTAAAAATCAAACTAAAGATGAAAAAGAAATGGTTCAAAACAAGTTTTACCTTTATTTTGTTTTCACTTAAAATTTCCCCTTTGGGGTTAAAGTGCAACTAGAAACCAAAAAGAAGCCAAAAAGCAAGCTTGTAGATGAGATAACATCGCAATAGCATCTGTGGTTGCCTTCCACCGCGCCCCATTCTGATCATAAGGCACACAGTTCGAAAAATGTGTCAGGGACCAGGGGCGCCGCTGGGGGGGGGGGAGTTAGGACGATTCTAAGGGCCTGGTACTGACAGGGGGGCCTGTGAGGGATATTAATATTATTTTAATAGTATTGCCTTGTGTAAGTTTTTGAAATAAAATATTTCATTTCATCTTTTAAAATATGCAAATTATACATGGCTATGATTTGCTATCACATTTTCCTTGAATTATTTATGATATTGTCATTTCACCCCTCCTCCCTTTTTAGTAATGGTACAGTCTGATTGTGGGCGGGGGCAGTGAACTGTGTAGCTCCGTGTGTGCACAGCGCCGCTATTAGCGCAGCTGGTAGTTTCTCTCCAATTGAGCTGTACATTCTAGAAGTTACTGAGCAGGTGTGATGGTGGTGAGATAAATTATGAAGTCCGGATATCAAAAACGGAAGGAGAAGCAGCAGAAAGCTGAAAGGGAGAAAAAGGGTCAACAATCGGTGACTCAGTTTTTCCTAAAGAAAGCTAGCCTATTATTCACTGACACTCGATGCCATTACAGCATGCTAGCTAATGACAGACTAGCAGATTTCATTTTAACCGAGTTGGAATATCAAGACAACACTTTTCAATCAGCAGTGCAGTGTCATTTTATTTAAATACTTCACGTTTATTGCCATGGAAGATCAGATGAATGTAATGTAGAAGGTCTGCACAGAACTAGCTAAACTTGTGCAGTAAACTAGCCTACTGGGCTAATACGGGAGGTAAAATATTAGGCTAGCCTACAGTACATGATACTGGTGCTAATAACTGGTTTCAAAACTAATGAGGTGCACTCAACATCCACAGATTCAGCCTCAGGAATAGGACCCCAGCCCTCAACCCAAATCCTAGGAGAAGGAGGTGAGCAATACAATCCATGAATAAAGGATTTAGGGTTAAAAACTATTTTAATTGCTAGGCTACAGTAAGCAGCATTGGGCTATTAAGACTTACATTAAAATGAAAAGACATTTCTTTTTTTATGAGCAACTATTCTTAGGTAACTTAGTATGGAGTTCATTCAATCAAAATGTTCATGTGTTAAATCTCGCTGGGGTACACGCTGCAGGATCAAGTGAGGAAGTGTCAGCTTTTTTTGGCTTCATCAATACAAATTTGTAAGTGCCAGTCCAGAACGATGGGCCATATACAAAGAAACTACCGGCTGCTCTCTCCACAGCTTGTCTGATGCTCGCTGGAGTGCAAGAATTGATGCTGTTAAACCGGCAACAATCTATTCAGTCTAATTCTGACAGTTCTGCATTTAAAATGTTCATATACCAAATAATTATATCACCTAAACTTGCTAGGCAGCTGATCACATGGATAGTAAAGTAGAAGTGCCAGCAGACTTCAAATTCAGTTGCTTGCGCTTGAAAATTTTACCGGGGGGGCCCTAAATTGTAATCTTCCATAGGGCCCAAGATTTCTAGCGGCGCCCCGGTCAGGGACGGTTGCTTGCTTTACTTTGGATGGTGCGCTAGTGCTGCGTCTGTTTTCATTCCACCGGGAGCAGCACTTCTCCCGCTCCGCTGCGTGCTTCTGTTTAAGGTGCTGGAATAAATTCGTCGTGCTGCTTCCTTTGGAAGCAACCATTTTCAAACACACCTTACAACGAGGACTTGTTTGGTCTGCGTCCGATGCCGCAAAACCGAACCAATTCCACATTACGGAGGAAGTTACTCCTTTCTTGGGCACAAGTTGCGGCTTTCCCCCAATCGCTGCCATGTTGTTTGTGTGTGTCTATGGCAAGTGCGCGGGAGGAGGGCTATAGTGTCTGTGCCCGATCCATCCCTGCTGCCTGATCCGTTCTACACATGCGCAGAGGGGAGCGTCGGTGGCGGAAGTTAAAACTGAGAGAAAACCGATTTTCATAAAAACACATCGTCCTCAACTGTAAATTCGAATTAATCGATAAAATCGATGTATCGCCCAGCTCTGGTTTGAGCCCTGGGTTTTGCCCGTGAAGACTGCTTTTGTTTTTTCAAAAGGATAAACCAACCTTAAGACCAGAGAGCTGTCTGGAGAGAAAAGCAAGCCATTTTGAAGCTGAGAAATGAGGGGAAAGTATTGGGCACAGCCAATACAACAATCCTGAAAAAGAAAGAAACCACTGGTGTACCAACAACTACACGTTGAACAGGCGGGCCCAGGAAAACAGCAGCAGGTGATGACAGAAAAATTTTGAGAGCTGTGAAGAAAAACCCAACAAGAAGACAGTCTCCTCTATATCCCCCGCCTGATATACTAAGTTTGAAGATATCATTGGTCACATTTTTCAAGTTCTGCTGCAGGAAACCAACCCCACCTCTTTAAACTGACCTCAGCAGCCCATGGCATAAACCCACTGGACTTTTGGTCCAGGTGAGCTAAAAATTAAAATTTCTCACATTTCTTAGTATCAAAAGGCGCATATACATTACTTAAAATCAACACATATACCAACTTTCAAGACCACACCACTCATAGTTTTCAAGTTCTGCTCCGGAACCAAAACCTACCCCTAAAACTAACCTGAGAGACTAAGTCTGAAATTGCTTCTATGGAAACATAAAAAAGTGCATAAGGGTAGGAGCAGGCTTCACTCAATATATTTTTATTAATTCTGAGAGTGCTGGCCTAACATATAGTCAGTTCAAAAGAAAGGGAAAGAGACCGCACTATGCATACAGATATTTATTCGCAATAATTGCGAATAAATATCTGTATGCATAGTGCGGCCTCTTTCCCTTTCTTTTTTCCATGGAAACATGAAAAATTAAAATTTCTCAGTATGAAAATGCACATCTACATCACCTTGTTAACATGTATACCAAGTTTCAAATTCGCATCATTAATAGTTTTGGATATATGCTCCGGAAACAAACGTTGCTCTTAGAAACTAAGTCAAAAACTATTTATGTAAAAATCTGAAAAATACTTTCTTTTTTTTTCAAAAATCCGAAATAGCAAAAGGCACCAGTTCACATGTTGCTTGACATGTATACATAGGTTTCATTAAGATATCTTCAGTAGTTTGGCCTGGAAATGAAAACGTGACCAGCCGGACAGAAGGAACCAGTTTCTAAAAGGCACATCTACATCACCTTGTTAACATGCATACCAAGTTTCAAATCCGTATCATTAATAGTTTTGGATATATACTCCGGAAACAAACGTTGCTCTTAGAAACTAAGTCAAAAACTATTTATGTAAAAATCTGAAAAATACTTTCTTTTTTTTTCAAAAATCCGAAATAGCAAAAGGCACCAGTTCACATGTTGCTTGACATGTATACATAGGTTTCATTAAGATATCTTCAGTAGTTTGGCCTGGAAATGAAAACGTGACCAGCCGGACAGAAGGAACCAGTTTCTAAAAGGCACATCTACATCACCTTGTTAACATGCATACCAAGTTTCAAATCCGTATCATGAATAGTTTTGGATATATGCTCCGGAAACAAACATTGCTCTTAGAAACTAAGTCAAAATCAATTTATGTAAAAATCTGAAAAATACTTTTTTTTTCAAAACTCCAAAATACCAAAAGGCACCAGTTCACATGTTGCTTGATATGTACACAAACTACTACTACTACTACTCATCCGACAGAGTCGGTGCCACACGTGAATTTCGTCTTCCAGCACTCTCGGTCCTGCATTGCAGTCCGGAGTTCCCCAACTTCGAGGCCGGTGTCTTCCTGCAGAATGTCCCTAAGCGTTGTGCAGGGTCTGCCACGCCTTCTGCTGGCGTCTGGAGTCCATAGCTATACTCTTCCTGCCGCCTCTTTATGTCTCATCACATGACCAGCGAGGGTTAGTCGACGCTGTCGAATGATGGTAGACATACGCGGGTAGGATCCGTAGAGTGACTTGTTAGTAGGATGTTTCCTCCAAGATATATTCTGGACCTTCCGCAGGTACACAAGTTTCATGAAAATATCTTCAGTAGTTTTAAAGATATGGCCCGGAAATGAAAACGTGACCGGACAGACGGAACCCGTTTCTATATCCCCCGCCCAAATAAAAACAAGAGAGTCTGTGAGATCAACAACACCTTCACCTCTGCCCTACAGAAGGTATCACAACCCATCACTTGAAGAAGACTTTAAGAGCAGAAATATAGAGACCATACCACAAAATGCAAACCACTGGAAAAGGCCAAATTGTGGAGAAAGAATTTGCTCAGGATCCAAAATATACAAGCTCAGTCAATCACGGTGGAGGTAGTGTTATAGCTGAGGCATGCATGGCTGCCTCTAGAACTGGCTCACTAATATTTATTGATGACATAATGCATGATGGTAGCAAACAGAAGGAGTGTACAAAAACATTCTATCTGCCAATTTACAGAGAAGCGCATCCAATCTAATGGGGAGGAACGTCATCATGCAGCAAGACAATGAGCCAAAACACACTGCCAACACAACAAAGGACTTCATCAGGGGGGAAGTGAACAGTTTGAAACTGTCCAAGTTAATCACCAGACCTTCACCCAAGTGAGCATACATTCCACCTCATGAAGAGGAGGCTGATGGGAGACTGACCGGAGAACCCACACACACACACATGCAGCTGAAAGAAGCTGTGGTACAAGCTTGGAAGAGCATCACAAAAGAAAAACGCAATCTCTGAACTGTGAACGTTCTAAGAATTGTCCATGTAAGGTCCTATATAGTGCTGCAATCCCTCGGTTTTGTTTTGATTTTTCTTCTATTACATCATTCTGTATGGTATATGTATTTTGCTCATACCTTCCACTGCTGCCATGTCTGTTCAGTGTTTTGTTCTGCTCTAAAACTCAAAATATAAGGGGGGGGGGGGGGGGGGGGGGGGGGAATGCAACAGTTGAGAGAAGCCAGTGGGTCGCTGGTTTCATGCAGTTACTGCAAGCAACCAAATATTTTACAATTATCCACCAATGTTCACGGAGCCTGAGGTGGATAATTGTTTGAGTAGAAATACACAGGTGATTTTTAAATTATATCAAACTTCAAAAGCAGCATGCAAACGTAATAACGACATGGCACAGTGTCACTTATCTACACCGACTCACATAAAATCCTTTGTTTCGAAATGGATAAAATAAATCTCAATTCCGCTTTACCTTTGAACAGTTTTAGACCAAACCTCACAGCATCTTTAGTGCTTTTAGGAACAGCATTTTCATGGTTTTCCCCAAAGCGTTTTAGCGTATCTGCCTGCTGATGCGCTTAGTCGCTCTAGTTAAAATCCGATACGCTTAGATTTATACCGATACGTTAAATTTCCTACCCACAAGTAACTAGATACAGTGGGGCAAAAAAGTATTTAGTCAGCCACCAATTGTGCAAGTTCTCCCACTTAAAAAGATGAGAGAGGCCTGTAATTTTCATCATAGGTACACTTCAACTATGAGAGACAGAATGGGGGGAAAGAATCCAGGAAATCATATTGTAGGATTTTTAATGAATTAATTGGTAAATTCCTCGGTAAAATAAGTATTTGGTCACCGACAAACAAGCAAGATTTCTGGCTCTCACAGACCTGTAACAACTTCTTTAAGAGGCTCCTCTGTCCTCCACTCGTTACCTGCATTAATGGCACCTGTTTGAACTCGTTATCAGTATAAAAGACACCTGTCCACAACCTCAAACAGTCACACTCCAAACTCCACTATGGCCAAGACCAAAGAGCTGTCAAAGCACACCAGAAACAAAATTGTAGACCTGCACCAGGCTGGGAAGACTGAATCTGCAATAGGTAAGCAGCTTGGTGTGAAGAAATCAACTGTGGGAGCAATTATTAGAAAATGGAAGACATACAAGACCACTGATAATCTCCCTCGATCTGGGGCTCCACGCAAGATCTCACCCCGTGGGGTCAAAATGATCACAAGAACTGTGAGCAAAAATCCCAGAACCACACGGGGGGACCTAGTGAATGACCTGCAGAGAGCTGGGACCAAAGTAACAAAGGCTACCATCAGTAACACACTACGCTGCCAGGGACTCAAATCCTGCAGTGCCAGACGTGTCCCCCTGCTTAAGCCAGTACATGTCCAGGCCATCTGAAGTTTGCTAGAGAGCATTTGGATGATCCAGAAGAGGATTGGGAGAATGTCATATGGTCAGATGAAACCAAAATAGAACTTTCTGGTAAAAACTCAACTTGTGTTTGGAGGAGAAAGAATGCTGAGTTGCATCCAAAGAACACCATACCTACTGTGAAGCATGGGGGTGGAAACATCATGCTTTGGGGCTGTTTTTCTGCAAAGGGACCAGGACGACTGATCCGTGTAAAGGAAAGAATGAATGGGGCCATGTATCGTGAGATTTTGAGTGAAAACCTCCTTCCATCAGCAAGGGCATTGAAGATGAAACGTGGCTGGGTCTTTCAGCATGACAATGATCCCAAACACACTGCCCGGGCAACGAAGGAGTGGCTTCGTAAGAAGCATTTCAAGGTCCTGGAGTGGCCTCGCCAGTCTCCAGATCTCAACCCCATAGAAAATCTTTGGAGGGAGTTGAAAGTCCGTGTTGCCCAGCTACAGCCCCAAAACATCACTGCTCTAGAGGAGATCTGCATGGAGGAATGGGCCAAAATACCAGCAAGTGTGTGAAAACCTTGTGAAGACTTACAGAAAACGTTTGACCTCTGTCATTGCCAACAAAGGGTTGGCAAAGGTATTGCGATGAACTTTTGTTATTGACCAAATACTTATTTTCCACCATAATTTGCAAATAAATTCTTTAAAAATCAGACAGACAATGTGATTTTCTGGATTTTTTTTTCTCATTCTGTCTCTCATAGTTGAAGTGTACCTATGATGAAAATTACAGGCCTCTCTCATCTTTTTAAGTGGGAGAACTTGCACAATTGGTGACTGACTAAATACTTTTTTGCCCCACTGTACATAGGAAAGCAAATAACAGATCCATTTACATATTGACTGATATTTGTGTTAAACAAGCGGTCTTTTTTTCCCCAATGTTTGTGTTGATTCTGTCAAAGTAATATGTCCATGTGGTATGATGTAAACAAACTGTAATCTGTTGGCTATGTCAAGATCACGTGCTCAAACCGTCCAATAAAAATATCGAAAAACTGTCAGACATCCCGGAATTTTCCGATGCATTATAAGCGATCTCATTGGCTGCCGATGTTGTCCCCCACCAGACGGGCAAAGCTGACTGATTTTAATAAGCTAGGAGAAGACTCGCTGGACAATTTGATCCACATCAGCATGGATGACAGCGAGACGGACTATGAGAGGGTTGCCCAACATTGGGCCAAGCAAAAGCCAAGGAGAATTAATCTGCTTTAAAGGAGTAGAAAACTTAATTCATTAGTTTGTGTTTGCAGAAAGATTACATGCTTATAAACACTCTCACAAAGTGAAGTTGTCCAAATGTGTCAAATATAGCATCATTTCAAATAATAATCATAAGCATTTTTGGCAGCGTGATGTCACTGGGATCCATTTAACAAACGAAGGCTCTGGATTATTCTTTTGTTAAAGGCTCACAGTGACCTCACACTGCCAAATATGCTTATCGTTATTATTCGCAATTATGCTACATTTGACTCTTAACAAATTCTCCTCATGAATGTGTTTATAAGTACGTAATCTTTCTGCAAACTTAAATGTATGAATTAAGTTTTCTTTTCCTTTAAATGTGTTTTAATCTTAATCTAGTCCATTTAATAAAGTGCCAAAATTTAAACTTTATAATATGCAGTTGCCTTACTTTTCTTTTCAGTGTATCTTAGTTCTACATATATTACGGTAATTGCATCAGAAACATTCTAAATCATTACAGTTATAGTAATACAGCAACTTATTTTAAGGTGGCAGGTCTTAGGTTCAGATCCCTTTGTGATCAACAGGAGGTCCTGATGATCGATTCTCTTCATTGGATTGCATAAGATGGCGCAAACCACTGGTCATATTTTCATGCACATTTTTGTTACAACACTACTCGATCAGAGATAATTAAGGGATCCCCATAGATTTTCAGTCAAATCAATCATATACCTCAGTAATCTATAACAAAACAGTTTAACTTGCATGTTGAACTTTAAGGTGAAATTTCAAATGTGTAGACATTTAATACTATTTAGGTCAGAAATCATTGAAACACTGGTAAAATCTATCCTATAATCATGTATCTAAAACCTCTGAGACCCTGAAAACGCACCTGAGAGCATCTATTTTCAAAAAATTTTCCGGGAGGGCATGCCCCCGGACCCCCCTAGTTTCACTTCACACCATTGGCACTCAATTATCTGTGTATTATCATTCCAGAATTTAGGGCTTTAATGTTTTTCTGGGGAAAACACTGATTTTCTTTCATAATTTGTAATTTTTCCTTATGGTGACGAAGCGATTGGCCACCATTTTGCCGAGTTGCTTGAGGTGATTATCGAGAAATAATCCAAATTTTTTGACCAATCAGCGCATACAATTTCCTATGACCACCTCCGTATTTATACTAAGTGTTATTTAGTTGAATTTAAGGTTCTGTTCATATACTTTTGCGCTCTCTTTCACACGCACGATATATCGTGATTCATATCCTGTATTGTAGAATTGTCTTCAAGAATCATTATATCATCTACCCTTAACTGCAGTGTTCTTCTAATCTTTTTAAAGGATGTTTAATGTCTGTATTTCATCATCACTGGACTAACAGCCCTAAAACACTAAGGTAGCCATGTTATTTGCCCTTAAAACCCGTATTCAGCTGACTTAGGCCCTGTCCACACGGCAACGGATTCAGGTGAATCTGATAAAATTGTTTATCGTTTCGGCCTGGCGTCCACACGGCACTGGCGTTTTGGGTGCCCCACAACGATATTTTTTGAGAACAGGTTCCAGAGTGGAAAAATCTGGCAACGGCGCCGTTGCGAAGTCGTCTGGATGAGTAGAACGGATTTGTTTACGATGACGTCACAACCACATGACTAGAACAAGCAGCACTCTCGCTGTTTTGTATGAACCACTGCATTGCATTCACTTTTGTATACAGCTTTTCTTTTAAATAAACAAGTAACTGAACCATTTCTTGAATTTCTTTTTTTTATTGGATAAGACTGCTTTTCAAAATGTTCACACACAATAAGAAAATTAAGTTACATAAAACTATGCACACTAATAAAACTAATTTGTACACACAGAAGGCACGATTTCCTCGCGTAGTAGCAGCCATCTTCTTCTTGTTGTGTGTTTGTTCCTGACAGTGCTTCACACCGGGTAGAAGAAGGGGTTTATGCACGTGTCTACTTCTATTGTTCTGGTGTTTCCGATGGGACCGTCTTACAGCGCCCCTAGAGGTGTGGCATGTGTATTGCATCGTTTTCAGCAAGCGTTGCGTTACCATATGTACCTGATATTTTACTGATCCGTTGCCCATGTGGATGCGATATTTTTTTTAATAAAATCTCGTTGCCGTTGTCATGTGGATGTAGCCTAACAGTCCAATCCTGCATGAAAAGAAGGGTCAGAAAATTCTGAGTTAATTAGAAATGGATCACCATTATATCCATGATACTCCTGGATTGTAGGGCTCAGGTGTTAGCCCGTTAGCTAGTGGTTTTGTGTTACACTGGCTGTTAATGGCTGGGCTGTTTCCTCTCACAAGGCTGGCTCTGTTCCCTCTTGGCTAGCAATGACCCATTTAGAAGGAGCTCTACCGGTAACCAGAGAACACTTGGAGTGCTGTGGACCCTCTCATCTCTGTCTCTGATACACACAAACACATGCACAATGCATGCTGAAACTCACAAGGGGCTATAAAACAGGCACACAGAAATAACTCGGAGGTAAAATATGCAACAGTGTCAAACTCTCAGTATGGTTTCCTCATATTGGACACACGCTTTACATATTTTAATGAGTCATGTGTTTGCCAACGAGTTGTTTGAGATGCTTTAGAGTCATCTCTTTCTCTCTCTCTCACACACACACACACAATGCATATACCCTCACTGGGCACTTATTAGGAACACCCATACCCCTACTCATTCTTGCAGTTATCCAACCAGCAATCGGAGCAATGCACGAAATCGTGCAGATACAGGTCACAAGCTTCAGTTCATGCTGACAAACATCCGAATTAAAAAAAAAAAAAAAGTGATTTCAGTAACTGATTATTAGCACCAGACGGGCTGGTTTGAGTATTTCAGAAATGTCTGATCTCCTGGGATGTTCATGCACAACGACAGTCTACAGAGTTTATTCAGAATGGTGCGAAAACCAAAACATTCAGCAAGTGGTAGTTGTGTGGATGAAAAGGCCTTGTTTATGAGGACAGATTTTACAGGACACTGGTCATGTCAGATTGATTTGAGCTGACCGGTAACTCGAATAACTACTCTCTGCACCCACGGTGAGCAGAAAAGCATCTCAGAATGCACCAAACCTTGAGGCAGATGGGCTACACACTGCGTTCCACTCCTGTCAGCCCAGAACAGGAATCCGAGGTTACAGTTATGCACAGGCTCAACAAAAACGGGAAAACGTTGCCTTGTTCTAATCTTCAGCTCTCTAGTTGAAAATGGTCCCAATAATGAAAACAGTCTAAAAATATCTGATCAGGCATGGTGCCACAATGGTCCCTTTCCAGGATGGTTTAGAGCAAAGCAATTCAATTAACCCTTCAAACCGACCCTTGAGTAATGTTTTTTTCCTGCCCTTGATTGGTTTTACCAACTAATTAAATTGGGGGGGAAAAAAAAAAATCTGATTTGTACGCATTAGGGGCTTTTCACTCAAAGTGTTGACTGTTCATCTCCTATACATTTTCAACGAGACATGCAGGTAAAATGATGCGAGTAGAGCAGCGGGCAGCGCGACAAGTGAGCTCAGCCTAAAGGTATGTGTTACACTGAACTCAACATCTGAAATTCCACAGCCATCAGGAGTCACACAAGGGATTTGGGTTCTCTGCATTATTAAAAAGGCAAAAACAACAATGAAATGCCTTCTGGCAAAATGTTTTCCAAACTGCCAGTGCTCTTGCTGAGTTATATGGATGCAGCAGCTGAACTGTGCACTAAAACATTAAAGTAACACACATCTCAAGTTTAAAAATTGGGCAGCAGCTTCAGCCAACAGGTCCTGCTTTGCTAACAAACTTAAACTGGCACCAGAACAGGCTTTCAGTGTTTCGGAAAGATTTCAGATAAGCAAAGTGCAACATTTCGACTGTTTAAAACGAATGAAATAAATCACCCACACACCCCACCACACTTCTGAATTTCCTTCCCATATCTGGTAGAAAAAAAAAATTAATATAACTACATTTCTCATAGAGAAGTGAAACCATCATTCCTTTTAAGTATTTTATTGAAAGAGTAGCAGAAACAATGCCATATCCAGGACTCAACATTAACAGTAGTCCGACTGTCCAGGACAACCAAATATTTAGTCCGGACAAGTCAAATCTGCACCTGCCTGTCTGACGGGACAAGTTGAATATTTGTTGAAAATCACCATTTTTATAGTAATTATTACAGAGGTACATCAATAAAGCGCCAACAAAACCAGTACAAACCCCTCAGTGATCCGGCCATCATACATGTCAACCCCTACGGATTTCCCGTATTCCCTACGGATTTTGGCATTTTAAAAATGGTACGGGCGTAGCGGTATTCAACTACGGATTTTTCTACATTTTCACCTTAAAATTATTTTGATTTATTACGATCAAAAAAATCGTCACAAAATACGAAAATGCATGGGAGCCGCCATTTTCTACATTTAGAATTACTCAACCGGTACTTCCGCTAGTACCAACAAGCCATTCCGAATGTCTGAGCATGCGCAATTGTGATTTTCCTGCACACCAAGTGGGAAATAACAGCACATGTAGCGTAACAGACAGGTCAAGAGGTCAAGATGTCGGCACCACCGAAGAAAAAACTCAAAACATCTAAAACTGGAGGTCGCTTTCTTCCCGAATGGACAGAAACATTCAATGGAATAATTATCGCTTCCAAAATGGGTGCTGAGTATGTCAACTGCACAATTTGTTGTAGAGACGTGAAAGTGTTTGCCTCTGGAATTTACAACATGAGGGAACACATGAAATCTCAAATGCATGTGAAGAATGAAAACCAGAAAAAGAGACAGCCATCAATTCATTTCTTCACGCAAAAGCCAACAAAGGTTGTATCTGACACCATCTTAAAATCAGAAGTGGCATTTTGCAATTTCATTGCTCAACACAACCTCCCGATGTCAGTCACAGACCATTTCACGGAACTCATTCCTACACGATTTCCAGATAGTAATCTAGCAAAGAAATTCAGCTGTAAACGGACCAAGGCGACTCAGATTATAAAACGAAGTCTAGCACCAGAGGCCACTTCTCCAGTGAGAGATCATTGTAAGACTATGCCCTTTTCTGTAATGAGTGATGAAAGCAATGATAAAAAGAGTGACAAGAGACTGGCAGTGCTTGTCCGAATTTTTGACGTGAATGTTGGGGCTCGATCCAGAATTTTGGACATGCCAGTGTGTAACATTGGTACAGCGGAGTCAGTTTTCAAAACTTTGGATGAAGTATTACAGTAAGTATGGTATGTCCATTTTAATGAATATAGAATAAATACATTTCTATTTGTATGAATAATTTCTGAAATATAACTTTGTTTTAAAGATGCATGATGATCGTAATACTAATAAATGAGATGATCATTTAAACTCAAGAGATGATTTTTGTTTGAGTGTTAACAGTACATATGGATGTACAGAAATAAACCAGTGCATATATTAGGTAAGATCTGATACATTTTTATTATGCATGAAATTACTATGGATTTGGTATGGAAATTATGGATTTCTTTACCAGGGAGTACAGGTGAGAGCCGTGAGGGGTTGACATGTATGGGCCATGTTATTGCTTATGAAATTCCAGGGAAGCCAAGTGCAGCAGGTGTGTGTAAAAATAACCACGTCGTAATATGTAATTATATATTATTAGACTTTGATGGCGATCAAATACCTCAATAAAATAAATATCTGTAGTGAATATGCATTTCATTCAGACATTCATTGTATTTTTCTTTTGTATGGGACACATTAACCAACACAAATGTCGTAAAGTATTTTGCAGGAATTTTACGACAGTCCCGAACTCACTTACGGTTTGTTTTCATTCACAACGCGATTCTGTCCCCTTAATCATGTCTACCTTGTTTTCTTTCACTGCAGGTTTTACTAGATTAATCAAGATTGAACTTTATTTCCTCCAGAAGCTTTGAATTTGGGCAAGTCTGACTCTTAAAACTGCAGATCAGGTCATGAGTTATAACAACAACACATGCACCATAACGGGGCATTGGATAGTTTTTGTTTATTGTTACACTTAAAGTTTGAGCTTTATTGAAAAAGTATAAATAATTAAAGCATATTGATGATCATAATTATACATGCTTTTTAATAAACTTTGTTAACCACGTTCCTTTCATTGAACTAGTAAATACTGTATATAGTAATAAAAAGATTATGTTCAGGACAAGTGAAAAATCTTGCTGCTTGTCTGACTGGACAAGTGGATTAAAAAAGTTAATGTCGAGCCCTGCACACCGCTTAATTTTATTAAAATATCTCACACGTTTTTCAATAGACAGATGAAGATAGAAAATGAAACGATGTAATGTTTATCTCTGCTACTCGTTCATTAAAATCCTCAGTCGATTGGAGCCACTTTTAAGTCAGTGTAATGGAGCTGTTTATACAGAATCTGCGTTCAGGGACTTGCTACATTTTAAAATTAGGTTGCTCCAAGTTTAATTCATAATAGGGGACAAGCTGCGAGTCAGACAAGCGTTTAGCTTTAATCAAGTTCTGAGAAAAGTTCAAAAGTGTCAGATTGTGTATGCAAATAAATGTTTTTCATTAGAGGATGTGGCTCTGTGTAATCTTCCTCAAGCACAGCAGAAACAGCAACGTCCTGATCGGTCAAAGTGAACCACCATTTTAATTAAAAGGGCTAAAAGAAAGCATGTGCTTTCATAAATCAGGTCCTGCTGTTTATTACCCGCCCCACTGTTTGATGGACAGTTCAGATCCTCCTCCTGTCATGAAACACTCCGTACTTTCCAAAGTTCACTTCGTTCAGCCTTTTGGGATGGATTTACACTTTCTTCTTTATGCAAATAAACACAATCAAGACGCATTAAAAGTGTGAACAGGGCCTTAGTTGACAGAAAAGCAGAAAATTAGTATATAAAATGTAGATAACCTTTTTCAAATAATAATTAAACTTACCATCAATGATGTAACAAAGCTAAGAACTCATAAGTGTAATGTCACTGCTATTGCTGAATCCAAAAATAAAAGTTCCCCCCCCCACTGTATGTAAATATGCCAAAATGTTTAACATCATTTGAATAAGGAAACTGCTTTGTGTGCATTTCTGTGCACTCACACGGCTGTGGATAGAATGCTGACATGCTTCACGATGCAGTTGTGTTGGATAGTTTCGTGATTCTTTTAAGCTGTACGTATGAATAACGTGCCTCCGATTCTTCCCTATTCGTATCTGTTTAACACAAATGATCAGTTCATGTTGAACATGTACCATGTCGCCAAATGGTGGTGACAGTGGTGTAAGTGGTTAGCATGGTTCTTTCTGTGTGGAGTTTGCATGTTCTCCCCGTGTCTGCGCCAGTTCCCCCTACAGTTCAAAGACATGCGGTTCGGTTAATATGGGACGGCCTTGGGCTGAGGTGCCCTTGAGTGAGGCACCTAACTCCCAACTGCTCCCCGGGCGCTGTTAGCATGGCTGCCCACTGCTCAGGGTATGTGTGTGTGCTAATTGCTCATGTGTGTGTTCACTGCTTCAGATGGGTTAAATGCAGAGAGAAAATTTCACAAGCGCGTGATGAATAAAGTTGTTGTTGTTGTTCTAAATATCGACATCACAGTTAAAATACCATACCAAAATGAAATAAAACAATCATATTCAAAACATAAGTGGATCCATGTTCACTTCATGCACTATTAGTTATGATATATAGTGCCAGTCAAAAGTTTGTACACCCCACTACTCATTCATAGGGTTTTCTGTATTTTGACTATTTTCTACATTGATAATGAAGACATCAAAACTATGAAACAGCATATGCAACATATATGAAATTATGTGGCAAACAAACAAAATATGAGTGATTCCACGCTTATGGGTACTGAAATGGGGACATTAACTTATTTTTAAAAATTCACCTAAAACCATTTCTTTTTTTACCATCAGGTCACAAAACGTAATCTTTAATGAATGATATGTTAAAAGATAACTTTAATTTTCTGAGATGTAATAAAAACATATTTATATGCCAAAGTCAGAACGTAACAGAAGTGTTGTGGACATATATATTCTCAATTTTAACAATGTAGAATTACTTTTTGAAACATAGGAAGGTGATGTTTTAGCAAATATAATTAATAAACATGTGTAGTAGAATAAACATACACATTCTTTCAATAAGATTAACATGGTATATAGCTAGATTGTAATTAATTTGTAACAGACGCGAGATGGACAATCGTAACAGAAGTAATGTAACAGACATCATTTTGGAACTCATAGGCTTGACTTTGGCATATAAATATGTTTTTATTACATCTCAGAAAATTAAAGTTATCTTTTAACATATCATTCATTAAAGATTACATGTTTTGTGACCTGATGGTAAAAAAAGAAATGGTTTTAGGTGAATTTTTAAAAATAAGTTCATGTCCCCATTTCAGTACCCATAAGCGTGGAATCACTCATATATACATATAATACACCCACACACACACACACACACACACACACACACACACACGTGTGAACCCTTTAGAATTTTCTATATTTCTGCATAAATATGACCGAAAACAACATCAGATTTTCACACAAGTCCTAAAAATAGATAAAGAGAACCCAGTTAAACAAATGAGACAAAAATATTATACTTGGTCATTTATTTATTGAGGAAAATGATCCAATATTACAGATCTGTGAGCGGCAAAAGTATGTGAGCCTCTAGGATTAGCAGTTAATTTGAAGTTGAAATTAGAGTCAGGGCGGCACGGTGGTGTAGTGGTTAGCGCTGTCACCTCACAGCAAGAAGGTCCGGGTTCGAGCCCCGTGGCCGGCAAGGGCCTTTCTGTGCGGAGTTTGCATGTTCTCCCCGTGTCTGCGTGAGTTTCCTCCGGGTGCTCCGGTTTCCCCCACAGTCCAAAGACATGCAAGTTAGGTTAACTGGTGACTCTAAATTGACCGTAGGTGTGAATGCGAGTGTGAATGGTTGTCTGTGTCTATGTGTCAGCCCTGTGATGACCTGGCGACTTGTCCAGGGTGTACCCCGCCTTTTCCCCGTAGTCAGCTGGGATAGGCTCCAGCTTGCCTGCGACCCTGTAGAACAGGATAAGCAGCTAGAGATAATGAGATGAGATGAATTAGAGTCAGGTGTTTTCGATCAATGGGATGACAATCAAATGTGAGTGGGCACCCTGTTTTATTTAAAGAACAGGGATTTATCAAAGTCTGATCTTCACAACACATGTTTGTGGAAGTGTATCATGGCACGAACAAAGGAGATTTCTGAGGACCTTGGAAAAAGCATTGTTGATGCTCATCAGGCTGGAAAAGGTTACAAAACCATCTCTAAAGAGTTTGGACTCCACCAATCCACAGTCAGATAGATTGTGTACAAATGGAGGAAATTCAAGACCATTGTTACCCTCCCCAGGAGTGGTCCACCAACAAAGATCACTCCAAGAGCAAGGCCTGTAATACTCAGCGAGGTCACAAAGAACCCCAGGGTAACTTCTAAGGTGGTGTTTACATTAGACCATATCCGTATCGTTTTCGTCGCGGATGTACTGTTCGTTCACATTAAAACGCCGGGAAACGACTCCACAGGCGGAACAACTTGAATCCGCCAGGGCCCACGTATTCAACCCAGTTCGTATCTGATCCGGTGCTGTGTAAACATTGAGATACGAGGAAACGCAGAGCTGAGCTCTAGCTGACGACGTCATTGGACAACGTCACTGTGACCTCCACCTTCCTGATTCGCTGGCGTTGTTCATGCCACGTTGGTCATGTGACGCGACTGCTGAAAAACGGCGCGGACTTCACTTCCTGCTATTGTTTCCGCCTTGTATCACCTTTTTGTTTTTCATTAAAGAGTATAAAAGTATGAATATAATGCTTTGCCATTCTTAATGTTGTTCATGGTAAGATGCAAATACTGCCCATTGTGTAGTTATGATTGTCTTTAGGCTTGCCATCCTTCCACTTGCAAGTGGTGAGTGACTTGCGCATGCCCGATATGCACTGGGATCACACACACAGCGGCTCAGTCCCGAATCACTGCTCGTACGCTTCACTCGCGCGCTCTGTGAGCTGCACAGGGCCGGAGTGCGCACCCTCCAGAGGGCACTCGCTGTTCAGGGCGGAGTGATTTGGAGCGCAGCCGCTGAGGAGGAAGCGCTGAGGCGCACTGACACATTTCAACTTACGTGCCGTCTAATTAGTCATGTGATTAGCGTATCCGTGTATTGGCGTTGCTGTGTGCACACGAATCGTGTATTGGCATTGCTGTGTGCACGCGAATCGTTTTAAAAACGTTAATCTGATGATCCGCTGATACGGTCTAATGTAAACACCACCTAAGTAACTGAAGGCCTCTCTCACATTGGCTAATGTTAATAAGTCCACCATCAGGAGAACGCTGAACAACAATGGTATGCATGGCAGGGTTGCAAGGAGAAAGCCACTGCTCTCCAAAAAGAACATTGCTGCTTGTCTGCAGTCTGCTAAAGACCATGTGGACAAGCCAGAAGGCTATTGGAAAAATGTTTTGTGGACGGATGAGACCAAAATAGAACTTTTTGGTTTAAATGAGAACCGTTATGTTTGGAGAAAGGAAAACACTGCATTCCAGCATAAGAACCTTATCCCATCTGTGAAACATGGTGGTGGTAGTATCATGGTTTGGGCCTGTTTTGCTGCATCTGGGCCAGGACAGCTTGCCATCGTTGATGGAACAATGAATTCTGAATTATACCGTCAAATTCTAAAGGAAAATGTCAGGACATCTGTCCATGAACTGAATCTCAAGAGAAGGTGGGTCATGCAGCAAGAGAACAACCCTAAGCACACAAGTCGTTCTACCAAAGAACGGTTAAAGAAGAATAAAGTTAATGTTTTGGAATGACCAAGTCAAAGTCCTGACCTTAATCCAATCAAAATGTTGTGGAAGGACCTGAAGCGAGCAGTTCATGTGAGGAAACCCACCAACATCCCAGAGTTGAAGCTGTTCTGTACGGAGGAACGGGCTAAAATTCCTCCAAGCCGGTGTGCAGGACTGATCAACAGTTACCGGAAACGTTTAGTTGCAGTTATTGCTGCACAAGGGGGTCACACCAGATACTGAAAGCAAAGGTTCACATACTTTTGCCACTCACAGATGTGTAATATTGGATCATTTTCCTCAATAAATAAATCTCGTCTCGTCTTCATCTGCTTATCCGGGGCCGGGTCGCAGAGGCAGCAGTCTGAGCATGGAAGCCCAAACTTCCCTTTCCCCAGACACCTTGGCCAGAACACCAAGGCATTCCCAGGCTAGCCAAGAGACATAGTCCCTCCAGCGTGCCCGGAGTCTTCCCCGGGGCCTCCTCCCGGGGGGTCATGCCTGAAACACCTCCCCAGGAAGGCGTCAAGGAGGCATCCGAAAGAGATGCCCGAGCCACCTCAGCTGATTCCTCTCGATGTGGAGGAGCAGCGGCTCTACTCCGAGCTCCTCCCGAGTGACTGTGCTTCTCACCCCATCTCTAAGGCAGCGCCCAGCCACCCTGCAAAGGAAACTCATTTCGGCCGCTTGTATCCGCGATCTTGTTCTTCCGGTCATTACCCAAAGCTCATGACCATAGGTGAGAGTCGGAACGTAGGTCGACCGGTAAATCGAGAGCTTCGCCTTTTGGCTAATAAATAATAAATAAATGATCAAGTATAATATTTTTGTTTCATTTGTTTAACTGGGTTCTCTTTATCTACTTTTAGGACTTGTGTGAAAATCTGATGTTTTAGGTCATATTTATGCAGAAGTATAGAAAATTCTAAAGGGTTCACAAACTTTCAAGCACCACTGTATATACATTTCATATTTTAGATTCTTCAAAGTAGCTACAGTTTATAATAATAATAATAATAATAATAATAATAATAATAATAATAAAGCGCCTTTCTTGTACCCAAGGTCGCTTTACAATTATGGGGGGGGGGGGGGGGGGGGGGTTCAAAAAGGTCCACCAAATAAAGGTCAGGATGTCATTCCAATGGTGTAGCAGCCATAGTCCCACCAAAAGGTGCACGAAAACAAGTCCCACACCGCCTGCACAGCCACCGTGATGCTGCCGGGCAACAACGCACCATGGATCCACAAAGCGAGCACAGAAGCACCACCACGCAGAGCACTGGTACGTCCCAAACTGCCTGCACAGCCACCACGACGCCACTGAGCAACATCGCTAGGAACACCGCACCAAGTACAGAAGCACCAACGCACAGATCACTGGACAACCCCGATGTTAAAAGAGCGACGAGCTCACTGCAGTTCATAGCGAGGAGCACAGGCATCACCTACAGCGAACCAAGGCCTGGAGGGAACCGATGCCCAAAACTGGGTCCGGAGATACACTACAACCGTCGGACAAAACACTCAAACAAAAACAAAAAACAATCACTTACAGCTGCACTGAAGTGCATAACTATTAGATGGTTGAAACCAACCCCCTCCTTCATATAACACATGAATCCAGAAGGTTTGGGACCTATATCAGATGGAGCACATTACATATTTATTAAGGCTCCAAAAGCCCATCTTTACTAAGTGGTGGATTCCTGTTGTACCTTTATTAATGCAATAAGGCTGGTTAGCCTGCGCCCTTTACCACCTCTTTTACATAATCCACACAGTGCCTTACAATGTTTTAGTGTAAGTGGGTTCCTGACTGCTTATTTGTATGTGTGCTTGTGTATATGAATGTCTGAATATGTATATTTGATTTAATATATTTAATGTATTTAATTGGGAGTGGATATTTGTTTTTGTTTGTCTTATTTGCTTGTAATCTTAATTTGGATATAATGTGTACAATTGTCATCTACAGCTAGATAGAGAAAAAAGTGTATATACTGGAATGTTGTCATTGAAAACCCAATAAAAAATAAGTTTGAAAAAAAAATCAAACTACACAAAAACAAAAAAGGGAAAATAAAATAAGCTCCGGTGAGAAGCGGCAGCCAGAACGCACACAGCGTACTCTCAACAGGAAACATGAATGAATTATCTTGATGTTTACCTTCACACACTATTGGCAATATCTTAACCAGCTTCATGAGGCAGTCACCTGGAACGCTTTTCAGCGAGACCGTCAGTGACAGCGTAGCTCACTCTGGCCCCGTCTAGTCCAGAAGGAACGATCTAAAGTGGGCCACCTTGCACAATAAATGTTGCAAGCTATATATAGAAGCTATATACACCCGAGGAATACCAACCTATTTGCCAGAAAGAATCCAAAACGGCGAGGAATTCACTGAGAAGCAGCGATTTTTGTTGAACTGCTCATTAAGGCTTAATTAGTCCATAACGTCATTAATAATTGCAATTAAGAAAATCTGGGTAGAAGTTATATGCACCCTACATACCCCTACCTTCATGCCAGAAAGAATCGAAATCGGTGAAGAATTTGGGGAGAAGAAGTGATGTGTGGATGCTGCTCGTTAGGGCTTAATTATGCCATACCTTCATTATTAACTGTAATGATGCAAATTTGTGTAGAAGCCACATGCACCCCAGGCAGACCTACCTTCCTGCCAAAAAGAATTTTGAAAAAATCTGTGAAGAACTGAAAGAGAAGAAGCGATTTTTGTGAAACGTGGACAACGCCAGACGGCTGGATGACCGACCAATGATGGCAGAAGCTCACTGGCCTGTCGGATGGATGAGCTAATTAATAGGTGAGCCTCGTCAAACGTTAATTAGTGCAATTTCTTGCCTTCTTAATGTGTTTGAGATCAAACAGTAAATAGTACATAATACAAATACAGTAAATAGCCCTATTACACAACTGTAGTAATCCATATCATGTCCAGAACCGCTCAACTAATTAAAGAGAAACGACATCCATGATTACTTCAAGACATGAAGTGACTGAATTAATAAACAAAGAAAAACTGATTAGAAGGCGTGTCCAAACTTTTGACTGGTACCGTACCTCCGAGGTGCAACTAAAATTCTACGTACGCTTTTGAAACTTCAGCTCAAACTTGCTAACTGCTGGTTTAGGGAGCTGTGTGTAGTAAAAGCTGAGCTACAGTCAGTCAGTCACTGTATACCTATAAGGCAGGCTTGTTACAGGGTCTGTCAAGCTTCGTCACGGTGCACACATCACTGACTTTTTCAGAGTAGAGATTAAAATGCATTTCTATCCATTACCATCTACTCGTTCGTTATTGCCCTGAAATCAAGCTCCTTACTGCAGTGGTTCTCACCCCTTTTGCATCAGACTTCAACTCTTCAAAAATTTCACAACTCCTTCTCTCTGGACTCGCCCTAAATTACACCGCAGCACTCTCCATTTCTCTGTACAAGGGACGTTACATTGCTCCTGCTTCTGCCTCTCATAGGATATTCATAACTTTATTGTACATGATGGACAGAACAGCATGCCATCGTTACCCTGATAACAATGCAAGCTAGGTGTAGCTAATAAGCGTTTATACACAAATGACTTCATGAACTTGTCAATCTTTCCTAACTCAAAGTCTGCACCACATCAGAGCAAATCTACAAGGATAGTTACGCTGTCGGATCCCGGGCCTGCTGGCTGAAAGCGTACATTTCACTTCATTGTTATTCTTTTGTGTTTTCAAATGAATACCTATCACACACTGCACATTTAGATCCATGTCTCCAGTGCCACTGATCAGATAATTAGCATTCAGTATTTAGCTCCTCTACACTTGAAGGCTCAATTATTTTTCAGTTAATATGACAGAGACTCTCCTGAGAGCGAGATGCGAAGCTGGAGGAGGAGGAAAAGGAGGGAACCAGAAGAAAAGTCGAGGTTGTGTCTCAGCTGATGAGATGCAGAAAGGAAGTTGATGAAATCCGGTTAGCAAAACCCCGTTCTTGAACTTTTACATGACTCATGGTTTACATTTTAAATAGCAGTCATGATTTTTGTAGATTAACAGAAGGCATGAACATTAATCGGAAGAAACAATGTATAGGCAGCATGTAGAACCTGATGCTAGCTATCAGTTATATCAGGGTTTCATCCAAACGTCATTAGCTCAACAAGTTCAGAATTAAGGGCCCGTTTACACGAGGACGCTGTCGGGTAAAAACGACTAAATATTTTATCGGAAGTGCCTTTCGTCTACATGGGGACGGCGTTTCCGAGGCTGAAAAACGGAAAAAATTGAAAACGCCTTTCAGAGTGGATAAGTTAAAAACAGCCCCCGTTGCATATCCGTCTAAACTACCCAATACGCGAAACTCTGCTCGGATCTGCTCACGTCGGGTACGCGTTTACGTCATACATGTGTCATATACTGTACATGCCAGCCCGGGAAGTAAGAAAGTAAGTAAAAAAGTAAGAGCATGTCTGATTACGTCGATCCAACGGACCTTCAAGCTGCTCTGGCAGCTTTAATAAACGTCCAGGAGTCCTTCGAACATCTATACCGAATCTGCACATATACCGTTAATGAACAGAGGTGGGTATAGTATGCTCTTACTTTTTTACTTACTTTCTTACTTACCATAGCCAGAGTAGTCAAAGTTTTCGCGGCGCAGATGTGCAGATCAGACAAGACGGAAGACGTTGCGCATGCGTGCAGACATAGCGGAGGTCTTTCACAGCACCACCTAGCCGCCTGGCATGCACATCCAATTGAATTCCACACATTTATGTGTCACCGTATAGATGCAGATTTCCTCCTTGAAAACGGTCGTGTAGACGCGGAAAAAAGTGAGAACGAAAACGGACTTTTGCGTTTTTGTTTCAGACCGTCCCCGTGTAAAGTGGGCCTAAAATGCTATATGGCTCCAATAATTCCCTCTAATTTTTTTCGTACTGAGCAAAACCTGTTTCTTTGTTTACCCAGAAATACCCCACGAGCTACACGACTGCAGCTGCTCTGCCCCAGTTTGGTTTGTATTCGCCAACTATCCTTGGAAGACAACTCTCAGCAGCTCAGCCATGCTAACAAGATTTGTCAGATGGCTTGCTAAGCTCACAGCTAACATAGCTAGTTAAGACTTTTTGACGTGTCCAATTCTGCAATCCAAAAAAAAAAAACCATGCTCATCCTCATCCCAACTAAAAGCCCGAGGCCATTTCTTTCTCACAGGAGCATCAGTGGAAAGTGAGTAAAGCTCAAATGTGAATGTTCACTTACATTTTTTTTTGTACATTTAGTAACTGCCAGTGGTGTTTGCTGCCACTGTTCACTCTCACAGGAAGCTCTGAAATGCTACTACGCATCCTGGCAGACGCGTAACGTCGCAGTTGGTAAGCAAAACTTTATCACAATATATATTAGGTATTGTAGAAATGTCTTCAAGTGCAAGTACAAACAATTTAGAACATTTACAGTGCTTACTACAATTATTGGCACCCCTTGGTGCTAATAATAGTGGACCGTCTTTTTTTGTTGTTGCTGAAAATAATTTTCTTGATGAGGGATTTGTTTTTCCCTGAATAAATTTAAAAGGTAGACTGCCTTTCAGATTTTTCAAGTTTAGGTCATAAAAGAATTTTCCCTGACACCCAATTGTTTTTGTTTAGTGGACTGAAAGCTACTGAATTCGAATCACAGACTTCCAATTTTATTAGTTTTTTTTTTTAAATAGAACAATTAATAAATGTATGGCCACGTGACTAAATTCTCCACTATTTTTTCCTGCTTCACCAAGATACTACGTCATGCATCACGTGGTGGGCTTTCCCCGTTCGCACAAGGCATCGTGGGATACGAATTTGAAACAGCAGAGGAAAATGGAAGATGTGAATGAAATGTGAAAGACCGACTACAGTAACCCAAAGCGAGAAGAAAAGACGTTATGTTGCAAAGGAAAGGAAACACAAGACCAAACTAATGAATATCGGCGGTCAGTGAGCACCTCAGTGTGATCAGCTGTTCGTTTAGTGACAGAATGATGGAACTGTCAGTGCACGGTCAAGGTAAACCTGTAGATGGCAGTAATCCAACACTGTGGATGCCAGCTGCCATAAAACCCAAAAGATGAAGACGACGACCAAGGTAAGCGTGCGCATGTAGACACGGACTTCCTCTGTCTGCTTGACTGTGCAAAATAAGCAATTTCCTGCACATTATTTGCTCAGGAATCCTCTCAAATAAAATAACTTCCCAGTCACAGAATAGCCTGGTTTTTTTTGTTTGTTTAAGATATTACAAAAATCTCACAATGACCAAATTTCAGAGGGAACTAAATTTCACTGATTTTATGAAATCGAAAGGCTGTCTAGTTTTAAAGTTTGGATTTTTCTCATTTCTTCAATGTGAGATGAAGCAACTTTATCAAAAGGTGGATTTTTCCGAACCCTTTTTATGAATCTTTCCAAGGGGGGCCAATAATCGTGGAGGTCACTGTAACTGGGGACTATACAGGTGTACAGTAAATCATGCACCGAGGCTTGCGGAGATCCCGGTCGTGATTGCTCTCAGGAGAAATGTCACAGAGCAAGCAGATCTAATCGATCACTTCCATGAGTTCAGTTGATTGTATTATCTTCTCTATAAGCAGAACAAACTAAACACCACTTCCGAGTCGGTCAGTTTAAGCTAAAAAATGACTGGTCACCCATAAACCACTCAAACTGGAGCGTAAACACACAACAAACAAGGACATCGCCATTTTGTCTCAACGAGTAAAGCTTGCAATTCGGGATAAGTACCGGTATCTATGATGTAAAGCTAACAAGCAATTCTGAATAAAAAACAAAAACATCGTACAAATAACACTGAAGAAACCAAAATCTGATGCCTGTAATTTCTTTTTAATATAGTAATATTGTACTCTATGACATAATTTAATTAATTATTTATCAAGCTTTAAAAATGAAAGGCATTTCGGTCATTATTGCTGCCAATTTCAAAGGCTTAAGGTGAAGATGCAGATTATTAACAATAATAAATACTAATATCTCAGCAGATGATGGATCGTGTGCAACACTGCACAACATGCTGGAGATCAAATCAACACTAATTAGCTTTAATTTAATTACACAGCAGCAGGCACAGAGCAGAGATTGAGGGGGAAGATGTTTGTCGACATTACATTACACAAACTCGCTCAGATCTAAAGAGAGCTCTCCGAAATGTCAGCTCCGGCAAATACCCCTTTATCTCTACGGAAACGAGACTTTTCAGCCAAATGATAAGTTATTACACTTAATACTTTCTTAGCGCTTAAAACACACATTACTACTTATATTTATGCACCAACATTAACTATTTATTAACTGAGCGTGAGGTCTTTACAGGAAAATAGTAGACTGAGGTCTTGAGCTAATGGTTCGGTCCGTACAAAAAGACCGAAGTCTGATATTTTCCCATAAAGACCAAGCAAGCGAGGTTAATAAGGAGTTTATTATATGGCTTTTTTTTCTAAGACTAAAATAGACGGTCATTATAATGTGGCGTGACGCTGCTTTCAGTCACGTTATATTTGTAACATAGTCAAGTCACGCATGCAGAATAAACGGCTAGCGGTTTCAAAACTGAATTTCTGTTAGCGGTTCGCAGTTTCCGAATGCTCTTCGTTGCTCATTTCTTGAATAACACTCTAACTCTTGTTGACTCGCTCGGGACAGAGTCCACCAGGGGGCCAGGTATTATTTTCAGTGAGGTTTCTTTGTTTTTTTTTGTTAGCAACATTACGGGAAAACAGCTAGACTAATCTTTATGAAACTTTCAGGATAGCGGGCAATGGTCTCAAATAGAACCTCCAACATTTTCAGGGTCATCTTCTCAAGGTCAGCAAAAAGGTCAAAATCATTTTTTTCACAATATCTTCCTTCATATTAATTATTTACTTCAAACCAATTCCAAAATATTCATTTTTCAATTCTGCTTCTATTGATATGCTACCATGATGGGATGTATCTCATAGTTTCAAACTTTCATTTGTTTGTTTGTGTGTCTGCTAACAATCTAGCGTCTAGACGGTTGCACTTCAAATTTTCAGGGTAGGTGGGCAATGGTCTGTAGATTACCGGATTAAATTTTGGGGGTAATCAGGTCAAGGTGAAGGTTAAGGTCACTGGAAAGGTCAACCTTTCGGTCAAAATAACATTTTCCATTATAACTCAAAAACAGTTGCAGATAGACAAATGTTTACTATTATGAGCAAATAGGAACTCCCATATGGCCTTTCATTTGGCACCATGATCTTTGACCTTGAGTGACCCTGAAAGGTCAAACTCAAGGTCACGGATTTTCAGAGGGCTGCAACTTGAAAACGGTTGATGGTCGACAGATATTTACCATTATCAACTTAAGTGCCATATGTGCCTTCATTTGGCACCATGACCTTTGACCTTGAATGACTTTGAAATGTCAAACTCAAGGTCATGGATTTTCATAGGACTATAACCTGACAGCTGATTGAGAAATATTACCATTATCAACATATAGTTATAAAATAAGTGCTGCCGGGCGAGGTTTGTTTTGCCTGGCAACACATGTCTTTTTGATTCCGTTTTGATTTCTAATTAATGCTTTTTTGTCGCTTTGTTTTTTGCAACACTGAAAGCTGACGCCTTGGAAAGAGAGTCTAATCTCCCATGGACATTAAGGGAAAATACTGCCTGCCATGGAACCAATCAAAGTGCACGATTTTACCGGAAGTAGCTCATGCAATATAATAAATCTCCTTATTCACTGAACAAAATACTGTTTACAACTAGTTATACCACACCGCTGTTGAATTCTCAAATCTGATTTATCAGAAAGTGTTGATTGATTTTCTAGAACGGCGGCTTGCACTTGCAGTGTAATTCAGCTTTCGTTCAAATCCTGGGTTTATATTAATATTCTAATATGTATTACGTAGGCATGGAACGATATATCGTGCGATGATAAATTGTGATACAAATTTATGACAATTTGAATCAATGAAATTAAAAAAAAATAATAATCATGATTATCATCAAGCTGCGTAATCTAGTTTTTCCTAGCTGTAACTGCGTCGATTAGACAGCATAGGGCAAAATACCATACAATATTGGGAATGCACGCGACTTCACCTCAGGTGGAAGTAACACAGCTCTATCACAAAAAGCAACATGACCCATGAGACTCTACAACATGACACAGCACACTTATCCAGCCTGAAACATACTGAGGCATCTCATCTCCACCCCAAGGACTTTTGACTCAACTCCTTGCAGGTAGGAGGAGCTGGATCAGGTCTGACTCCACCTCTTTGGACTTTTGGTTGTGCAGCGAGGCATACTTGTCATTTTCGCTCGATCATGTGTGTATACACAGTATGCTGTCTCCTTACTCATAACACGCATGCTCAAAACAGTAGTACATCTAGACGGGACTAAAATATCTCCATGACATTAAGCCCTGGTTCAGTTTGCTTGTTCCTTTGAGTCATGCATCTTCATCATTCAGAAACAGCCACACGCTGTCTGACTCTAGCTATATTAACCAAAGGATTCTAACCACTGATGTGACTTCCTTTCAATGGAAGAAGTGAGATGTTTGAAGCGTGGTTTCCAGTGAGAGCTATGATTAGCAAAAGACAGCAATTAAAACCTTGGTTACTTCCAATGTAAGTAATTACCTTTAATGCTTCAAAGTTTCAAAAGAAGAAACGCTGAAGTGTATGCCAAGCCAGCAGTCAGCACAAATTCTTCATATCCGTGTAAACTTCAAAACACTCCGATTTCATGGAAAGCTCGCCTCAATTAGCACACACGTTTTTTTGCACCCCTCACAAGCTCATTTAGTTCAGTCCCTGTATTGCATCACGTCTTTTTGCAAAAAGAAAAAAAATGGATGAAGACACAATAATTCAAGTCCTGTCTTATCTACACCATCAGCACTTTTCTTCTGAAAATGAGCCGACAGGCATGACTTTGTCAAATCTGTAACAAAAGTCGCTTTCAGGAGCCAATCCTCGAATCATGGCCGCCCGCTCTCACATCTCTCTGGTTAACTCCGTGACCCCTAAGAGCGCTCGATCGGCTACGCTGATGGATGTGGAATTTGGTTCTTCTCTCCTTTTCTAATGGCGTGTCCAGGAAAAGTGAGCTGGTCTCTTTGGTGAAGCCAGGTCCCGGTAGGAACTCGATCCTTTCCATCTGCCGTGTGTGTCCCTGTGCTTGCTCGGCCAAAGCTGATTCGTAGAATAGCGCTATTGTTCCATGGCCACTCGCAAAACCACAGACATGCAAGACCTCACACACAGCCTATTTAAAAAAAAAAAAAAAAACACTCCTCAAATGCACACAAAGAGTTTACACACACAAAATGGATACACTAACAGTTTGAGATCTGCAGATTTGCTGGATTTAGTCATTTCATGTTGTACACATCCTCACACACAGAAATAATATTTGTGACTCTCCATCAGCAGACTCCTGGTGTTCGAGCAAACATCAAGGATTGTTTTCAGGACCCTTTTTTGCGGACTACAATTCCTCCGCTTTACAGGCCAGGGCCGGACCTCAAATCAGTGGCTTCGTGAAACATTTCACCCTTGAGGCTTTGTTTATTACACTTGTTTTGTTTATTACACTATATTTTCAAAAAGAGGCGTCTGCTCCAATTTTGCACCCGTGTCACACTTTACGAATCAATTCCCTCAAAACAACACACACAAGGTTCAAAAGCATCCTCCCAAAGCACACGCATGCCCTTCTGCTTCCATATTATGCTTTCCCAGAGAACCGAATAACAAGTGGTGTTATATATCACTAACAAATATACTGAGCTAATTATTGGCTTGAATAGACATTATGGAAAATAAGCGAATACCTGAGTACCATGGAGCCTCTCTCACATAAACAGGACTTGCAAATAAGAGGTGAAGTTGTAAGTGAAGAAACGTCAGAGCACAGGCATCACAAGACTCATACGAGGAATCGAAGCCAAATGTTTGGATTTCTCTCTCTACCGTGTCATAGCTAATTTGCGTCGGGGTGAGAAAGTCTCGATTCAGTTGTCGCTTGCTAACACGAACATATATCGAATGACCATGAGTCAAGTCAATTTATAAAGCACATTTAAAAACAACAGGCAAGTGTTGAGTCAAAATGCTGTACAAAAGGGCATAAAATGGACACAGTACCAACAACAGTGCATTAAAACTTCTAATTCCACCACCCATCGCACAATAAAGTGCGGAGGAGAAAAAGTGGGACTTAAGACGTTTTAAAAATCTTAGTAGACAAAGACGACCTGATGTGGAAAAGAAGATCATGCCAAAGCCAAGGGGCAATAACTGAAAAAGCCCTGTCGCTCTGAGACTTCAGCCGAGATCCTGGGACTGCACGGAGTCGTCGTCTGGGAGATCTCGGTGCAGAGTAGGGATGAAGAAGTGATAACGTGATCATGTGACTATGACATGTATAAATCTGATGTTATCACAACAGATTTTGCGCTCAGTTTAGTCGCCATTTCCATGTGATTGTAGAAATACACAAAGGCTAGCATCTGTTAAAACTCATTAACATGCCGAGTTAAAAAATAAAATAAATATACTATCCCTCCCCTACCAACAAGCACTTAAAGATGAGCTCAGTGTTCAGATATGAACCAAATGTTGTGTGCTGAATTTAAACGAGCTAATCAAAGGAAATTTGAGACGATCAACAAGAACTAGGGCTGGACCCAAATGTTCAACTGTCCAGATATTCGTTCGTTAGGAAGGTATTCGCTTTTGATTTTGGGATTCGGATATTCTGAGGCATTTGGGCTTTTTTTTTTTTTTGCATAACGTCAGTTCAAGTCAAATCGATTTTATTTGTAGGCACATTGTCACAAAGCAAATAACAGCTACAAACAATGATACTTTAGAAGAACAGAATCCCTAAAATTCAATGACTTTAATAAAACTGAAAGACAAGTATTGCAGCGCGATGCTATCTATCACCACTGACAACGGAGAAATCTCTGGATGGTCTTCCCTGAGTCAAACAACATGCTGATACAGGAAAACAACTTAACAACTCTCGAATCCAAACTTACAAACTTTATTGTAGTTTATTTTCGAGTACGTTAAACAAGACTTAAAACTGAACACGCCATTTTTCTCGACTAAAAAGTTACTCAGCGTGTGGATGAGTTCTTGCACATCTTTATTAGGCCATTATTAAAAAATGTTCTGTTTCCGGTCCACCGGCCGGGTGAGTGCCGTTTGTGCGGTTGAAAATTTTTTTTAACGCCGGTTTTTCGACATTTTTTTTTCGGGTTCGTAAATCTAAAATCGAACTTGACATTTACGCATTCCCAGGGCTTTCCACTAAGGCTCATACTAGCCAGCCATGACAAATAAGTAGCCAGCCGGGGGGAGTAAACACAAAAACTCCTGTGCACGCAGTTCCCAGGGTTAAATGTATTTTCCACAGACCATTTATTTATTCACTTTACTCAAATACAAAGTAAAATGGCAGTAAATCTTCTTTCTTTTCTTGCGTATTGCATCATGAGGCGTTCCTGGCTTGTAAATCTCATTTTCGGTGCATGACACATTCACGCAGCTGAGCATGCTATGAATTAACAACGACAACGGTCTGCAGTGGGGCTACACAAACACTCAGCGAACATTTCTCCATTTGTGTATGAAAATACACTCCAACGACTCAGTTTGGTTTCATTTACAACCAACGGTGTCTTTTGATGCCAGCACGTAATTGAACGAGAGAAGACTGGTTTACCGGAGTCACAAAATAAGCGTTCTCTCTGCTTCTGTTCCCTCCGACACACTACTGCCTCTGCCGAGTGCGCGCGCAGTCTGAACTGAATCAGCTCTGCGCATGCGCCGTGCGGCACAAAAAAAAAATGGCAGCCACCATGAAGGAAGCAGATCCGGTATGAAATCACAAAATGGTATTCTAGCGAACAACAAAATAGTAAAGATTCAGAAAAACAAATCATTCAGTGATCATTTTAATAGTGTAATTTCATCCGAACTAGGCCTAACGGTCAATTTAGAAATACAAAAAGTCCGTGTGTCGGACATTTTAAGTACCTTTGTAAAAGTTTTGCAAATGTTGCAGCCAGCATTTAAAATGCTAACTTAAAGTTTTTGTACAAGTTTCAGTTGATTAAACTGTCATTTTATTAAATGTGTCTGCTTTTGTAATAAAAAAAGTACTGAAAGAAAAAGCAAACGATTTCTTATCCATCCATCTATCTATCTATATATCTCATCTCCTCTAGCCGCTTTATCCTTCTACAGGGTCGCAGGCAAGCTGGAGCCTATCCCAGCTGACTACGGACGAAAGGCGGGGTACACCCTGGACAAGTCGCCAGGTCATCACAGGGATATATATATATATATATATATATATATATATATATATATATATATAAAAAATCCCTCCCTCCCGAAAATTTTTTTGCTCACCCGGTGGACAGGAAACGGATTTTTTTTTAAGGATGGCCTTAGTAGTAATAGTAGTACCACTACTCTTCATGCACTGAGCCGCTGTCCTCTGTTGAAAATGATATTCATGACAGCCATAGTGTAAACCTCACGCTTCCATCCAACACAATTTTGATTCAATTTGATTTTACAATATCACTGAATCTGCTACAACAATAAAAAAATGATACAGTAGCATTAGATTTAGACTGATAAGTAATTAAGTTTGGTCTGAATTTGGGGTCGGTCTAACGTTTATTTGTAAACGATGACAGAAATATCACCTTCCAATCCTATTTATACATCAGTTATAAAATATGAATGTTTGCACTTTTTTCAGTAATAACAATAATGCATTTTATGAACAATTGTAATTGATAATCTATTTGTTGTGAATTGTCTCAACTCTTAATTCATTCCCTTTTAAATCAAATCAATGGCCTTCTCCAAATCGTCCCATCACTACACCTCTGTTTTATTCCCTCCGGTTGTTGGATGAGTGAAATAAACACACAGGTGACAGTCACATCAACAGCTTATGTAACTAAACAGAAGAAAAAAATAATATTGGAAGCCTCATTCTCTTTTACGAATATCAAACCTTTTACTAATATTAAATCTGGATTTGTCCAGATCAGATCCTGGCTGGCGCTGTCCAGACAGCCAAACACGCTCTGTAATCTCCTAATGGACATGTGAGTGATTACCGAGCTGCAAGAGCATCATCCGACTGCATGATCAATCAAGCACCATACTGAATCTTCAAAAACGCCGAGCTTCAAGTGTAATCAAATCCAGGAGACGTTGCAGCAGCTGTCACATCCCATGAGCCTGATTGCCGACTTACGCTGGGACTAGACTACACTACACTAATTCAGCCAGATTTTGACATGATTTTATCGAGAAATATCCAATGAAAAGGACAAACCTTTTCGCGTGACATAATCAAAGAACAGCGATGTGGCATCTAAGACGCCCAATAACACCCTGATGAAAGTCAAGCACGTCAGAATTTTTCTAGTTTTCTCTCTTAGTTTGAAAACTCCTACGACGTGCTCCTTGATCGCCAATTTCCTGACCCTCCTCCCCGACGACACACGCAAGAACCTGAACAATGATTTGTCAGGGTCGAACTTGTAGTGTTTGTTGCCGGTCTCCCAACCAAGAATTTATGTCACTTTGATGGCCTAATTTGATATGGGGACCACTCCCATCCATTATCTGTCGCCGCTTATCCTGTCCTAAAGAGTCACAGGCAAGCTGGAGCCTATCCCAGCTGACTATGGGCAAGAGGTGGGGTACACAGGGCTGACACAAACAACCATTCACACTCACACCTACGGTCAATTTAGAGCCACCAATTAACCTAACCTGCATGTCTTTGGATTGTACGGGAAACCAGAGCACCCGGAGGAAACCCACACAGACACAGGGAGAACATGCAAACTCCATACAGAAAGGCCCTCGTCGGCCGCTGGGCTCGAACCCAGGACCTTCTTACTGTGAGGCGACAGTGCTCAGCACGACACCACCATGCCGTCCTGGGGACCACTCTGAAAAGTAAAAATATTGAGTAATCTGATCCTGATATGGATAATCTGGCATTACTGACCAGCAGTGTCGCCTTGATGTCGTCATAATCCTGAAGCCAGGCATTTTAATGTCAGTGCTTGCTTTCTCCTTATTAGGCATTCCAGTTTGTTTGTTTGGGGCGGCACAGTTGTGTAGTGGTTAGCATGGTCGCCTCACAGCAAGAAGGTTCTGGGTTCGAACCCAGCAGCTGGCAAGGGCCCTTCTGTGTGGAGTTTGCATGTTCTCCCCGTATCTGCGTGGGTTTCCCCCGGGTGCTCCGGTTTCCCCTACAATCCAAAGACATGCAGGTTAGGTTAATATGGCTTGGGCTGAGGTGCCCTTGAGTGAGGCACCTAACTCCCAACTGCTCCCCGGGTGCTGTTAGCATGGCTGCCCACTGCTCTGAGTATGTGTGCGCGCTCATTTCTCACACGTGTGTGTTCTCACTGCTTCAGATGGGTTAAATGCAGAGAGGAAATTTCACAAGTGTGTGATGAATAAAGCTGTGCTTACTTTCTTTTCTTCTTTTTTGTTTATGAGGAAACTCTTGAACCTGTCCTCAGAGAGTCTTCTTGAGAAAGATACTGTAGATCACTAAAGACAATCTTTTAAGGCTATTAGGAAGCCTTTGGGGGAAACCAGAGCACCCGGAGGAAACCAACATGGACAGCATGCAAGCTCCATACAAAAAGGCCCTCATCGGCCACTGGGCTCGAACCCAGGACCTTCTTGCTGTGAGGCAACAGTGCTAACCACGACACCACCATGCCGTCCTGGGGACCGCTCTGATGTGTAAAAATATTGAGTAATCTGATCCTGAGATTGATAATCTGGCGTTACTGACCAGCTGATGACGTCATAATCCTGATGCCAGTGCTTGCTTTCTCCTTATTAGGCATTTCAGTTTGTTCACGAGGAAACTCTTTCTCAGAGAGTCTTCTTGAGAAAAAGATACTGTAGGTCACTAAAGACAGACAATCTCTTAAGGCTATTAGGAAGCCTTTGGGGGGAAACCAGCGGCACGGTGGTGTAGTGGTTAGCACCACTACAGGTAGAAGGTTCCGGGTTTGAACCCAGCGGCTGGCAAGGGCCTTTCTGTGTGGAGTTTGCATGTTCTCCCCGTGTCTGTTGCCCCTTTTCCACCAAAGCAGTTCCAGGGCTGGTTCGGGGCCAGTGCTTAGTTTGGAACCGGGTTCTCCGTTTCCACTGACAAAGAACTGGCTCTGGGGCCAGAAAAACCGGTTCCAGGCTAGCACCAACTCTCTGCTGGGCCAGAGGAAAGAACCGCTTACGTCAGCGGGGGGGCGGAGTTGTTAAGACCAACAACAATAAGACCGCGAAAGATCGCCATTTTTAAGCGACAAGAAGCAGCAGCTTTACAAACGCGAAGTCATCCATTATTATTATTGTTGTTGTTGCTGCTGCTGCTTCCGTGTTGTTTTTGCTTCAATATTCGCGCCAAGGTTTATGCAAACGTAGCGACGTAACTGACGTATACAGCGACGTAACTGACGTATACAGCGACGTAACTGACGTAGCTCCGCGAGCTATGGAAAAACAAACTGGCTCTCAGCTGGCTCGCAAGTTGAACGAGTTGTGAACCAGCACTGGCTCCGAACCAGCCATGGAACTGATTTGGTGGAAAAGGGGTATGTGTGGGTTTCCCCCACAATCCAAAGACATGCAGTTAGGTTGACGTGGGGCAGCCTTGGGCTGAGGTGCCCTTGAGCAAGGTACCGAAACCCTGACTGCTCCCCGGGCGCTCTGGTGTGGCTGCCCACTGCTCCGAGTGTGGTTCACTGCTTCAGATGGGTTAAATGCAGAGGATGAATTTCACTGTGCTTGAAGTGTGCATATGACGAATAAAGGTTTCTCTCTTAAAAAAAAAAAACAAAAAAACCAGAGCACCCAGAGGAAACCAACACGGACAGCATGCAAACTCCATACAAAATGGCCCTCGTCGGCCGCTGGGCTCGAACCCAGGACCTTCTTGCTGTGAGGCAACAGTGCTAACCACGACACCACCATGCCGTCCTGGGGACCGCTCTGATGAGTAAAAATATTGAGTAATCTGATCCTGAGATTGATAATCTGGCGTTACTGACCAGCTGATGACGTCATAATCCTGATGTCAGTGCTTACTTTCTCCTTATTAGGCATTTCAGTTTGTTCACGAAGAAACTCTTTCTCAGAGAGTCTTCTTCAGAAAAAGATACTGTAGGTCACTAAAGACAGACAATCTCTTAAGGCTATTAGGAAGCCTTTGGGGGGAAACCAGCGGCATGGTGGTGTAGTGGTTAGCACCACTACAGGTAGAAGGTTCCGGGTTCAAACCCAGCGGCCAGCAAGGGCCTTTCTGTGTGGGGTTTGCATGTTCTCCCTGTGTCTGTTGCCCCTTTTCCACCAAAGCAGTTCCAGGGCTGGTTCAGGGCCAGTGCTTAGTTTGGAACCGGGTTCTCCGTTTCCACTGACAAAGAACTGGCTCTGGGGCCAGAAAAACCGGTTCCAGGCTAGCACCAACTCTCTGATGGGCCAGAGGAAAGAACCGCTTATGTCAGCGGGGGGGCGGAGTTGTTAAGACCAACAACAATAACAAGACTGCGAAAGATCGCCATTTTTAAGCGACGAGAAGCAGCAGCTGTACAAACGCGAAGTCATCCATTATTATTGTTGTTGTTGTTGCTGCTGCTGCTTCCGTGCTGTTTTTGCTTCAATATTCGCGCCAAGGTTTATGCAAACGTAGCGACGTAACTGACGTATACAGCAACGTAATGACGTATACAGCGACGTAACTGACGTATACAGCGACGTAACTGACGTAGCTCCGCGAGCTATGGAAAAGCAAACTGGTTCTCAGCTGGCTCGCAAGTTGAACGAGTTGTGAACCAGCACTGGCTCCAAGCCAGCCATGGAACTGATTTGGTGGAAAAGGGGTATGTGTGGGTTTCCCCCACAATCCAAAGACATGCAGTTAGGTTGACGTGGGGCGGCCTTGGGCTGAGGTGCCCTTGAGCAAGGTACCGGAACCCTGACTGCTCCCCGGGCGCTCTGGTGTGGCTGCCCACTGCTCCGAGTGTGTTCACTGCTTCAGATAGGTTAAATGCAGAGGATGAATTTCACTGTGCTTGAAATGTGCATATGACGAAGAAAGGTTTCTCTCTTTAAAAAAAAAAAAACCAGAGCACCCGGAGGAAACCAACACGGACAGCAGGCAAACTCCATACAAAAAGGCCCTCGTCAGCCGCTGGGCTCGAACCCAGGACCTTCTTGCTGTGAGGCAACAGTGCTAACCACGACACCACCATGCCGTCCTGGGGACCGCTCTGAAGAGTAAAAATATTGAGTAATCTGATCCTGAGATTGATAATCTGACGTTACTGACCAGCTGATGACGTCATAATCCTGATGTCAGTGCTTGCTTTCTCCTTATTAGGCATTTCAGTTTGTTCACGAAGAAACTCTTTCTCAGAGAGTCTTCTTGAGAAAAAGATACTGTAGGTCACTAAAGACAGACAATCTCTTAAGGCTATTAGGAAGCCTTTGGGGGGAAACCAGCGGCACGGTGGTGTAGTGGTTAGCACCACTACAGGTAGAAGGTTCCGGGTTCAAACCCAGCGGCCGGCGAGGGCCTTTCTGTGTGGAGTTTGCATGTTCTCCCCGTGTCTGTGTGGGTTTCCCCCACAATCCAAAGACATGCAGTTAGGTTGACGTGGGGCGGCCTTGGGCTGAGGTGCCCTTGAGCAACGTACCGAAACCCTGACTGCTCCCCGGGCACTCTGGTGTGGCTGCCCACTGCTCCGAGTGTGTGCGTGTGTTCACTGCTTCAGATGGGTTAAATGCAGAGGATGAATTTCACTGTGCTTGAAATGTGCATATGACGAAGAAAGGTTTCTCTCTTAAAAAAAAAAAAAACCAGAGCACCCAGAGGAAACCAACACGGACAGCATGCAAACTCCATACAAAAAGGCCCTCGTCAGCCGCTGGGCTCGAACCCAGGACCTTCTTGCTGTGAGGCAACAGTGCTAACCACGACACCACCATGCCGTCCTGGGGACCGCTCTGACGTGTAAAAATATTGAGTAATCTGATCCTGAGATTGATAATCTGGCGTTACTGACCAGCTGATGACGTCATAATCCTGATGCCAGTGCTTGCTTTCTCCTTATTAGGCATTTCAGTTTGTTCACGAAGAAACTCTTTCTCAGAGAGTCTTCTTGAGAAAAAGATACTGTAGGTCACTAAAGACAGACAATCTCTTAAGGCTATTAGGAAGCCTTTGGGGGGAAACCAGCGGCACGGTGGTGTAGTGGTTAGCACCACTACAGGTAGAAGGTTCCGGGTTCAAACCCGGCGAGGGCCTTTCTGTGTGGGGTTTGCATGTTCTCTCCGTGTCTGTGTGGGTTTCCCCCACAATCCAAAGACATGCAGTTAGGTTGACGTGGGGCGGCCTTGGGCTGAGGTGCCCTTGAGCAAGGTACCGAAACCCTGACTGCTCACCGGGCGCTCTGGTGTGGCTGCCCACTGCTCCGAGTGTGTGCGTGTGTTCACTGCTTCAGATGGGTTAAATGCAGAGGATGAATTTCACTGTGCTTGAAATGTGCATATGACGAAGAAAGGTTTCTCTCTTAAAAAAAAAAAAAAAAAAACCAGAGCATCCGGAGGAAACCAACACGGACAGCATGCAAACTCCATACAAAAAGGCCCTCGTCAGCCGCTGGGCTCGAACCCAGGACCTTCTTGCTGTGAGGCAACAGTGCTAACCACGACACCACCATGCCGTCCTGGGGACTGCTCTGAAGAGTAAAAATATTGAGTAATCTGATCCTGAGATTGATAATCTGGCGTTACTGACCAGCTGATGACGTCATAATCCTGATGCCAGTGCTTGCTTTCTCCTTATTAGGCATTTCAGTTTGTTCACGAAGAAACTCTTTCTCAGAGAGTCTTCTTGAGAAAAAGATACTGTAGGTCACTAAAGACAGACAATCTCTTAAGGCTATTAGGAAGCTAACAGGAAGCTCTTTAACTGCCATCACCTGGTTAAACACTGACAACACCATTAAATAGTCCTTAGACCTCAATGTAAATGAACATCTGATCTGATACTCGAGCTAAGAGTGAGTTCTGAGGTACTGAAATTAGGCGGGAAGCTTATTTTATATCTTTTCCAGTGAAAAGAGAAGCGGTTTTGTGAAGGAAGCTTGGATTACAAGTTCCTCACGACGGGGTGGAGAAATGAAAACCAAGCAAACCGTGTGTTAAAGCGGTGAGTTACCTTTAAAAGTGAAGGCTTGGCGCTCCGCACCGGGGCTGTTTTCCTCTCAGGAACCTTAGAGATGTTGACTAAGTGGCATTTTCCTCCTCGTGACAGCGGCGTGCGACCAAAATGTCCTTCACTTCACCAGGAAAAACAAACAAACAAACAAATAAACAAACAAAAACACTAGAAAAACTCGAGAAACCGGTCTGTTCTTTCCGTTATCCGTTATCTGTGTGGGTTAATTTAAAGCGCCGCGTTTCCAGCAGCCTCACTGAGGTAAAAGCCGCTCAGGGCCGTTAGCCTTGTCGCGTCCCGGTGAAGATGAGGAGCTCTCTCGTTCTGAGAGGAAAAAAAACACACACGAGACCTTAAAAATATGAGTTCGAGAAAGATTTTTCGCGCACAATGACCCACCCGTCGTGAATATTCGACTTCATAAAATGGCGTCGTCCAAATTCTCAACTCCTCTCCGCACGAATTGCGAAATAAACGAGCCGGGCTTGAGCGCGCGCTACACGGCTCGCGCTGAAGAGCCGCTGCGCTGCCTGCTGGAAGAGCAGGAGGAGTCGGAGGAAACTCTGTCCCCGCCCACCGACGCAACCCGGAAGAGAAATCACAGATAACGGTTCCGTCTAAAGGAGAAACTTCACAGAATGAAAGATTACACCGCTGCATACCGGCAGCGCAGCCAATCAGATTTGGCATTCATTCAACTAACAAACTCTGGAATCATGTCTGTTCAGTCAAGCCTTTTGTTAATAATGCTTATGAGGCACTGTCGCTTCACAGCAAGAAAGTCCTGTGTGGAGTTTGCATGTTCTCCACATGTCTGTGTGGGTTTCCCCCACAGTCCAAAGACATCCAGGTTCGGTTAATTGGTGGCTCTAAATTGACCGTAGGTGTGAATGTGAGTGTGAATGGTTGTTTGTTTCTATGTGTTAGCCCTGCGATGATCTGGCGACTTGTCCAGGGTGTACCCCGCCTTTCGCCCATAGTCAGCTGGGATAGGCTCCAGCTTGCCTGCGACCCTGTAGAACAGGATAAGTGACTACAGATAATGGATGGATGGATGAGGCGGCATGGTGGTGTAGTGATTAGCACTGTCTCCTCACAGCAAGAAGGTCCTGGGTTCGAGCCCAGTGGCCAAAAAGGGCCTTTCTGTGTGGAGTTTGCATGTTCTCCACATGTCTGCGTGGGTTTCCCCGACAGTCCAAAGACATCCAGGTTCGGTTAATTGGTGGCTCTAAATTGACCGTAGGTGTGAATGTGAGTGTGAATGGTTGTTTGTTTCTATATGTCAGCCCTGCGATGATCTGGCGACTTGTCCAAGGTGTACCCCGCGTCTCACCTATAGTCAGCTTGGATAGGCTGCAGCTTGCCTGCGACCCTGTAGAACAGTATAAGTGACTACAGATAATGGATGAGGCAGCATGGTGGTGTAGTGATTAGCACTGTCTCCTCACAGCAAGAAGGTCCTGGGTTCGAGCCCAGTGGCCAAAAAGGGCCTTTCTGTGTGGAGTTTGCATGTTCTTCACATGTCTGTGTGGGTTTCCCTGACAGTCCAAAGACATCCAGGTTCGGTTAATTGGTGGCTCTAAATTGACCGTAGGTGTGAATGTGAGTGTGAATGGTTGTTTGTTTCTATGTGTCAGCCCTGCGATGATCTGGCGACTTGTCCAGGGTGTACCCCGCCTTTCGCCCGTAGTCAGCTGGGATAGGCTCCAGCTTGCCTGCGACCCTGTAGAACAGGATAAGTGACTACAGATAATGGATGGATGGATGGATGAGGCGGCATGGTGGTGTAGTGATTAGCACTGTCTCCTCACAGCAAGCATGTCCTGGGTTCGAGCCCAGTGGCCAAAAAGGGCCTTTCTGTGTGGAGTTTGCATGTTCTCCACATGTCTGCGTGGGTTTCCCCGACAGTCCAAAGACATCCAGGTTCGGTTAATTGGTGGCTCTAAATTGACCATAGGTGTGAATGTGAGTGTGAATCGTTTGTCTCTGTGCCTCTCGCCCACAGTCAGTTGGGATAGGCTCCAGCTTGCCTGCGACCCTGTAGAACAGGATAAGTGACTACAGATAATGGATGAGGCAGCATGGTGGTGTAGTGATTAGCACTGTCTCCTCACAGCAAGAATGTCCTGGGTTCGAGCCCAGTGGCCAAAAAGGGCCTTTCTGTGTGGAGTTTGCATGTTCTCCACATGTCTGCGTGGGTTTCCCCGACAGTCCAAAGACATCCAGGTTCGGTTAATTGGTGGCTCTAAATTGACCGTAGGTGTGAATGTGAGTTTAAATCGTTGTTTGTTTCTATATGTCAGCCCTGCGATGATCTGGCGACTTGTCCAGGGTGTACCCCGCCTTTCGCCCGTAGTCAGCTGGGATAGGCTCCAGCTTGCCTGCGACCCTGTAGAACAGGATAAGTGACTACAGATAATGGATGAGGCAGCATGGTGGTGTAGTGATTAGCACTGTCTCCTCACAGCAAGAAGGTCCTGGGTTCGAGCCCAGTGGCCAAAAAGGGCCTTTCTGTGTGGAGTTTGCATGTTCTTCACATGTCTGTGTGGGTTTCCCCGACAGTCCAAAGACATCCAGGTTCGGTTAATTGGTGACTCTAAATTGACCGTAGGTGTGAATGTGAGTGTGAATGGTTGTTTGTTTCTATGTGTTAGCCCTGCGATGATCTGGCGACTTGTCCAGGGTGTACCCCACCTTTCGCCCGTAGTCAGCTTGGATAGGCTCCAGCTTGCCTGCGACCCTGTAGAACAGGATAAGTGACTACAGATAATGGATGGATGGATGAGGCGGCATGGTGGTGTAGTGATTAGCACTGTCTCCTCACAGCAAGCATGTCCTGGGTTCGAGCCCAGTGGCCAAAAAGGGCCTTTCTGTGTGGAGTTTGCATGTTCTCCACATGTCTGCGTGGGTTTCCCCGACAGTCCAAAGACATCCAGGTTCGGTTAATTGGTGGCTCTAAATTGACCATAGGTGTGAATGTGAGTGTGAATCGTTTGTCTCTGTGCCTCTCGCCCACAGTCAGTTGGGATAGGCTCCAGCTTGCCTGCGACCCTGTAGAACAGGATAAGTGACTACAGATAATGGATGAGGCAGCATGGTGGTGTAGTGATTAGCACTGTCTCCTCACAGCAAGCAGGTCCTGGGTTCGAGCCCAGTGGCCGAAAAGGGCCTTTCTGTGTGGAGTTTGCATGTTCTTCACATGTCTGCGTGGGTTTCCCCGACAGTCCAAAGACATCCAGGTTCGGTTAATTGGTGGCTCTAAATTGACCGTAGGTGTGAATGTGAGTGTGAATGGTTGTTTGTTTCTATGTGTCAGCCCTGCGATGATCTGGCGACTTGTCCAGGGTGTACCCCGCCTTTTGCCCATAGTCAGCTGGGATAGGCTCCAGCTTGCCTGCGACCCTGTAGAACAGGATAAGTGACTACAGATAATGGATGGATGGATGGATGAGGCGGCATGGTGGTGTAGTGATTAGCACTGTCTCCTCACAGCAAGAAGGTCCTGGGTTCGAGCCCAGTGGCCAAAAAGGGCCTTTCTGTGTGGAGTTTGCATGTTCTTCACATGTCTGCGTGGGTTTCCCCGACAGTCCAAAGACATCCAGGTTCGGTTAATTGGTGGCTCTAAATTGACCATAGGTGTGAATGTGAGTGTGAATGGTTGTCTGTGTCTATGTGTCAGCCCTGCGATGATCTGGCAACTTGTCCAAGGTGTACCCCGCGTCTCACCTATAGTCAGCTTGAATAGGCTCCAGCTTGCCTGCGACCCTGTAGAACAGGATAAGTGACTACAGATAATGGATGGATCGATGAGGCGGCATGGTGGTGTAGTGATTAGCACTGTCTCCTCACAGCAAGAAGGTCCTGGGTTCGAGCCCAGTGGCCAAAAAGGGCCTTTCTGTGTGGAGTTTGCATGTTCTTCACATGTCTGCGTGGGTTTCCCTGACAGTCCAAAGACATCCAGGTTCGGTTAATTGGTGGCTCTAAATTGACCGTAGGTGTGAATGTGAGTGTGAATGGTTGTTTGTTTCTATGTGTCAGCCCTGCGATGATCTGGCGACTTGTCCAGGGTGTACCCCGGCTTTCGCCCGTAGTCAGCTGGGATAGGCTGCAGCTTGCCTGCGACCCTGTAGAACAGGATAAGTGACTACAGATAATGGATGGATGGATGGATGGATGGATGGATGAGGCGGCATGGTGGTGTAGTGATTAGCACTGTCTCCTCACAGCAAGAAGGTCCTGGGTTCGAGCCCAGTGGCCAAAAAGGGCCTTTCTGTGTGGAGTTTGCATGTTCTCCACATGTCTGTGTGGGTTTCCCTGACAGTCCAAAGACATCCAGGTTCGGTTAATTGGTGACTCTAAATTGACCGTAGGTGTGAATGTGAGTGTGAATGGTTGTTTGTTTCTATATGTCAGCCCTGCGATGATCTGGCGACTTGTACAGGGTGTACCCCGCCTTTCGCCCATAGTCAGCTTGGATAGGCTGCAGCTTGCCTGCGACCCTGTAGAACAGGATAAATGACTACAGATAATGGATGGATGGATGGATGGATGGATGGATGGATGAGGCAGCATGGTGGTGTAGTGATTAGCACTGTCTCCTCACAGCAAGCAGGTCCTGGGTTTGAGCCCAGTGGCCAAAAAGGGCCTTTCTGTGTGGAGTTTGCATGTTCTCCACATGTCTGCATGGGTTTCCCCGACAGTCCAAAGACATCCAGGTTCGGTTAATTGGTGACTCTAAATTGACCGTAGGTGTGAATGTGAGTGTGAATGGTTGTTTGTTTCTATATGTCAGCCCTGCGATGATCTGGCGACTTGTCCAAGGTGTACCCCGCGTCTCACCTATAGTCAGCTTGGATAGGCTCCAGCTTGCCTGCGACCCTATAGAACAGGATAAGCGGCTAGAGATAATGGATGGATGGAAGGATGAGGTGGCACGGTGGTGTAGTGGTTAGCACTGTCTCCTCACAGCAAGAAGGTCTTGGGTTCGAGCCCAGTGGCCGACAAGGGCCTTTCTGTATGGAGTTTGCATGTTCTCCACATGTCTGCGTGGGTTTTGTCCGGTTTCCCCGACAGTCCAAAGACATCCAGGTTCGGTTAATTGGTGGCTCTAAATTGACCATAGATGTGAGTGTGAATGGTTGTTTGTTTCTATGTGTCAGCCTTGCGATGATCTGGCGACTTGTCCAGGGTGTACCCCACCTCTCACCTATAGTCAGCTTGGATAGGCTCCAGCTTGCCTGCGACCCTGTAGAGCAAGATAAGCGGCTAGAGATAATGGATGAGGTGGCACGGTGGTGTAGTGGTTAGCACTGTCACCTCACAGGAAGAAGGTCCTGGGTTCAAGCCCAGTGGCCGACGAGGGCCTTTCTGTGTGGAGTTTGCATGTTCTCCCCATGTCTGCATGGGTTTCATCCGGTTTCCCCGACAGTCCAAAGACATCCAGGTTCGGTTAATTGGTGGCTCTAAATTGACCGTAGGTGTGAATGTGAGTGTGAATGGTTGTTTGTTTCTATATGTCAGCCCTGCAATGATCTGGCGACTTGTCCAAAGTGTACCCCGCGTCTCACCTATAGTCAGCTTGGATAGGCTGCAGCTTGCCTGCGACCCTGTAGAACAGGATAAGTGACTAAAGATAATGGATGAGGCAGCATGGTGGTGTAGTGATTAGCACTGTCTCCTCACAGCAAGAAGGTCCTGGGTTCGAGCCCAGTGGCCAAAAAGGGCCTTTCTGTGTGGAGTTTGCATGTTCTTCACATGTCTGCGTGGGTTTCCCCGACAGTCCAAAGACATCCAGGTTCGGTTAATTGGTGGCTCTAAATTGACCGTAGGTGTGAATGTGAGTGTGAATGGTTGTCTGTGTCTCTGTGTCTTAATTTTCTGTGACAGCAGTTCTGACAACATTTCTGCCTGTAAAAATCACAAATCACCTATGAATATTAATGTGCTCATTTTAATCCATTATTATTTTTACACGGGGGCGTGTATGTCTCTGCATAAATGGATTAAAATGTCATTTAAATGTTGAGTTGGTGAAGTTTTTCATAAAACGTTTACTTAGCATTTTTGGAAGGAGTCTTCAGTGTCAACACTTTGTAACCGTCAGAGATAAAACAATAATTTTCCTTCATGCAAGAGCTTTTCAGTTTCTCAAGAATATAACAGGGCAAGGCAATTTTTTTTCTTTTTGTCTCATTAACTTTGGGATAGGGCGGCACGGTGGTGTAGTGGTTAGCGCTGTCGCCTCACAGCAAGAAGGTCCTGGGTTCGAGCCCTGGGGCCGGCGAGGGCCTTTCTGTGTGGAGTTTGCATGTTCTCCCCGTGTCTGCGTGGGTTTCCTCCGGGTGCTCCGGTTTCCCCCACAGTCCAAAGACATGCAGGTTAGGTTAACTGGTGACTCTAAATTGAGCGTAGGTGTGAATGTGAGTGTGAATGGTTGTCTGTGTCTATGTGTCAGCCCTGTGATGACCTGGCGACTTGTCCAGGGTGTACCCCGCCTTTCACCCGTAGTCAGCTGGGATAGGCTCCAGCTTGCCTGCGACCCTGTAGAAGGATAAAGCGGCTAGAGATATTGAGATGAGATGAGATGAACTTTGGGATAGGAATAAAATAAGAGGTTGGTGAAGGAAATACTGTTTATAGCAGCTTTAACATACATGGAACTAACTTGTTTCACAGCCATTAAAGGGCTGATGACACGAACATGACTCTATGCAATTTCTTAAATAAACTATACAACATGGCAAACATGTTAGATTTCTGTCATAATTACGTGAAAAGAAGCTGTTGTTATGCGAATATCCAACTTTTAATTGCACAGCGCAAGAAAACTGGGTCCGTGGCTCGCGGCCATGCTGTGACGTCAGCGGAAGAACACGCTGCGGTTCACTGGCTGTTCTACTCAATGGAAATGGCGCATGAAAACGCCGGTCTACTTGGCAGCTGGCATCACAGTTCTGAACAAAAGAACAACCAAATACTGGTACTTTAAGCAGTGATCATGATGGCATGATTTTATCTGATTTTAAATAAATGAGATTGATAATAATGTGAATGTTCACAACTAGTACATACAAACTCTGCAGCTTCTGATTCAGCAGCTGCGTCATACTCCGCAAAAACATCAGCAAGAACCTACAATATAAATGGAATACACTCAGCTCAAATGACTTTTGGAAAGTATAATTTCTAAATTTTTTCTAGATATTCTTGAAGTCGGTCATCGGGGTACTTGCTACCGTTCCCTAACAACACATGGCAAAGGGTAAAGTGTAGTGTTGCTACGAGTACTTGCTAAAGCCTCCGGTGGAAGATCCTCGATGTGCTGATAAGACATACAGTTCTATATAACACACAAGTGTCATGATAATCACAAAACAGATGCAAATTGTTAAAATACCTAATTTTTAAGCAATCATGTACTCTTCTGAATAGAATCTATGATAGACTACCCTCTTTACCCTTTGCCTCTCATTGCTAGGCGGCGGTTACATGAAAGCCGCAAGCTTTCACAAGCAAATGCATGACTAATATCACGCCGACTTTATGATTACATTTATGATTATCATGAATGTGTACTCTATGATGTGTACTCTATGAGCGCTCTGGAGCGAGTCACTTCCAAGATGGCCGTGCAGACCACATGGTTACTATTTTTAGCATCATGTCGGAGCACTCTATAGCTCTACGTACCTTTATCTTATGTCGTTTCTCAACACATGTTCTGACAGGAGGACTGTCTTTGGAGGAGTCGCCTTGTCCCAGGCGACTGCTGGATCCGGCATAGCTACTAGTAGACCCCCTCCGGAATACTGTAGGCACTGCTGATGGTAGCAACACATGTTTGTGCTGAACTGAACACCCAAGAGATTCTTTTAAGCTGGGAAGGGTGTCAAAACAATCCAAATCGAAGTGTTCAGAGCACAGGACGGATGTTGGTGAGGGCTCCCACTTGTCACGAGTCCGCCTGACTTGCTTCACCCACTTCGCATGCAGCTCGGGATCTCTGGGAAACTTGAATAAACTTACCCCATCCTTGTGGGTTTTGGAGCAAAAGCCGGCAACACAACGCGAAGGCATAATAACTATATATAGAGAGTATATATATATATATATATATATATATATATATATATATATATATATATATATATAAAATGTATAATAATAATACTAATAATGATAAACTGAACACCTGTTGCATCAACAACAAACTGGTAAGTTAGGAGGAAGGTTCTTTCGCTGATGTCATATAGCTCCTCCTCCTCTTTCGTCTCCTGGGTGCTGCAGCCCCGTCAAATTTGCCCAAATAGCCGCGTTTTTTATCATAACTTGTAAAATAGGCGCCTTCGTGAATTAATATATGGATCATCGGGAATTACTTTTTATGTTATAAAACATCGCCAAAGATGTCAAAAACGTGTCATCAGCACTTTAAGTGTAACTATAAACAGATAAAAAGACTTGATGTTCTTTGACTTGACTTGTCTTGACTTATGGCGGCTTCCAGGACTGAACACTGATGGTGTTCCACCACAGTAGTCTATCAGCCATAAGCACCTTTGTCTCGCCAGTGTTGTCAAGTCCAGTGTCCCTGCGGAGTGTATCTACAAAGGTTAGGCACGGTCTCCCTCTAGAGTGGTGTCCATGGAGATGTTCCCAGAAGACTAGCTTGTGTACTACATGTCCTGGCAGTCTCATATGCCAGAATATCAGGATCATTGTGTTCTTTATCCATCCATCCGTTATCCATAACCACTTATCTTGTGCAGGGTCATGGGTAACCTGGAGCCTATCCCAGCTGACTATGGGCGAAAGGCGGGGTACACCCTGGACAAGTTGCCAGATCATCGTAGGGCTGACACATAGACACACACACCAATTCACACTCACATTCACACCTATGGTCAATTTAGAGCCACCAATTAGCCTAACCTGCATGTCTTTGGACTGTGGGGGAAACCGGAGCACCCGGAGGAAACCCACGCAGACACGGGGAGAACTTGAAAACTCCACACAGAAAGGCCCCCGTTGGCCACTGGGCTCAAACCCAGAACTTTCTTGGTGTGAGGCGACAGTGCTAACCACTACACCACCGTGCCGCCTGTGTGTTCTTTATTAAAATGAAAAATTGTAATCAATGGCAAATTCCTGTGGTGTAAGAAGACAATAATTTTTCATTATTATTGTTAGGACAATAATCTACATCACACCAACCCATCACTGATTAGTTTCCTATAACTACACACCTGCTTATGTTTTATTCCTTACTTAGCTGCAGGTATTTTTGATTCCTTTTTGTATGCATGTGACATAATAATAATAATAATAATAATAATAATAATAATAATAATAATAATGCTGCATTGTGACTGATATCTTATCAGCCTGGCTCAGTGAGTGTGCATACTGTATGGAGTAGGTGTTTTCTTTCAGCAGGGACACTAAAGGTTTCGGACAGCGGCCTGGGGAAATCATCATGCCTGTTATTTACTGCAGTCCAACTTTGTCTCATAAACTATTTAGACTAGTTTACAACTGAGCTGCAACATGGAATCTCCAGTATCATATATTTACTGTATATGCAGCATGCATAGTTGTAACAACGTTTTTGTGATGAAATATGAATAGGATGTTAAGTGCATTTTGTCCATCGCTCTGATTGTCTCTCATTTTAAGAACACAGACAGAACTAGAGAATGGCTAACAAATACAGTGGTGCTTGAAAGTTTGTGAACCCTTTAGAATTTTCTATATTTCTGCATAAATATGACCTAAAACATCATCAGGTTTTCACGCAAGTCCTAAAAGTAGATAAAGAGAACCCAGTTAAACAAATGAGACAAAAATATTATACATGGTCATTTATTTATCCAGGAAAATGATCCAATATTACATACTTGTGAGTGGCAAAAGTATGTGAACCTTTGCTTTCAGTATCTGGTGTGACCCCCTTGTGCAGCAATAACTGCAACTAAACGTTTCCGGTAACTGTTGATCAGTCCTGCACACCGGCTTGGAGGAATTTTAGCCCATTCCTCCGTACAGAACAGCTTCAACTCTGGGATGTTGGTGGGTTTCCTCACATGAACTGCTCGCTTCAGGTTCTTCCACAACATTTCGATTGGATTAAGGTCAGGACTTTAACTTGGTCATTCCAAAACATGAACTTTATTCTTCTTTAGCCATTCTTTGGTAGAATGACTTGTGTGCTTAGGGTCGTTGTCTTGCTGCATGACCCACCTTCTCTTGAAATTCAGTTCATGGACAGATATCCTGACATTTTCCTTTAGAATTTGCTGGTAAAATTCAGAATTCATTGTTCCATCAATGATGGCAAACCGTCCTGGCCCAGATGCAGCAAAACAGGCCCAAACCATGATACTACCACCACCATGTTTCACAGATGAGATAAGGTTCTTATGCTGGAATGCAGTGTTTTCCTTTCTCCAAACATAATGCTTCTCATTTAAACCAAAAAGTTCTATTTTGGTCTCATCCGTCCACAAAACATTTTTCCAATAGTCTTTCTGGCTTGTCGTGATCTTTAGCAAACTGCAGACGAGCAGCAATGTTCTTTTTGGAGAGCAGTGGCTTTCTCCTTGCAACCCTGCCATGCATACCATTGTTGTTCAGTGTTCTCCTGATGGTGGACTCATGAACATTAACATTAGCCAATGTGAGAGAGGTCTTCAGTTACTTAAGGCCAATTTATGCTGACAACCCAGTCCTCGCAGATGGCGTCGCAGACAGCGTCTGCGGTAGCTCCCCACCTTCGCAGACGCTCTGCGCGCACCTCCCAAAAATTGTGACCACCGCAGAAGCCTCGCAGACAAGAGGGCTCTGATTGTTCCACTCTACATCTGCTGTACACGCACTTCCGCTTCCCTACTTTCTCGGTTTGGTTTGTTTTCACGACCACCATTTTTAAAAACACGAGCGAAGATGGAGCAGCACGAAGAGCGGTTGATTGAGGAAGTGAGGAAGTACGTACATCTATACGACTCCAGTTCTAGTCATTATAAGTAACCAGAGGATAAACACTCCACTAACCACACCCACCAACTACTCCTAGCGATTTCACGACTTCGCGCCCCCTTGCATTGTGGCGGTGAATAACCTCGCGCACGCCTATTACTCCCCGCTCAATGATAAATTACAACTGTCTGCGAAAAGCTATCTGCGAAAGCCTTGTCGCAAGAGCATGCAGAGGCCTTCAGAAGTTACCCTGGGGTCCTTTGTGACCTCGCCGAGTATTACACGCCTTGCTCTTGGAGTGATCTTTGTTGGTCGACCACTCCTGGGGAGGGTAACAATGGTCTTGAATTTCCTCCATTTGTACACAATCTGTCTGACTGTGGATTGGTGGAGTCCAAACTCTTTAGAGATGGTTTTGTAACCTTTTCCAGCCTGATGAGCATCAACAATGCTTTTTCTGAGGTCCTCAGAAATCTCCTTTGTTCGTGCCATGATACACTTCCACAAACATGTGTTGTGAAGATCAGACTTTGATAGATCCCTGTTCTTTAAATAAAACAGGGTGCCCATTCACACCTGATTGTCATCCCACTGATTGAAAACACCTGACTCTAATTTCACCTTCAAATTAACTGCTAATCCTAGGGGTTCGCATACTTTTGCCACTCACAGATATGTAATATTGGATCATTTTCCTCAATAAATAAATGACCAAGTATAATATTTTTGTCTCATTTGTTTAACTGGGTTCTCTTTATCTACTTTTAGGACTTGTGTGAAAATCTGATGATGTTTTTGGTCATATTTATGCAGAAATATAGAAAATTCTAAAGGGTTCACAAACTTTCAAGCACCACTGTAGCGCATAGTAGTATTTTCAAGAAGAATAAAAATGACATGTTTCTACTTTAAAAACTAGAAGGGTACTCGGTAGATTGTATACCTCTGCCAAGTCACATATTCAGATTGGCATCAAAATCGAATAGATTGTTCTTTGGCCCATGGCTCACCTTTTGTCAAAGTTTCATCAAAATCCATTCACTACTTTTTGAATTACGTTGGGAACAGACAAAAAAAATCCTGGATTCGCATACATAGCTGGATCTTGGATCTACATACATATCCGGATTTACATCAAAATCTAATCAATTGTTCCTTGGCCCATGGCTCACCGTTCCACCAAATTTCATCCAAATCCATTCACCACTCTTTGAGTTACATTGGGAATAGGTGAACAAACCAAGGCGAAAGCATAACCTCTTCCAGCAAATTTGGCAGAGGTGATAACTATTAAAAGAACTAAACAATAGTAATTGTAACCCAATCAACATTTGGTGCATGTCTTTAAAACTGTCTCAGTTCTATTAAATACACTGTCCTGCAGATTAATTATAAGGAACTGGGTTTTTCAACATCTTGAAGAACCTCACACACCTCTTCCTGGAGACCTGTTTCTGTTTCTGCATGTAAAACCAGACTGCCTACATGATGTATTTCTTAATATGTCATTATGACATATTAAAGTGCCATTCCACCATTGGATGTATTCTTTGGCATAAAATACAATATATTTTGACAACATATATAAATGGTATCACTAGATAGAGAAATCTTTTAGCTTCAAAATGATACATCAAACATAATTTTTTGATAATGACAAGTATATTAATTTTGCGACCAAAGTCACCTACCCTTTTAATTTCCGCGTGTGATGTCATCGGCAGGTTCCCCTTCTTGTGTACCATGTGACGTGTGACGTGGCACATATTATCAGCAATGGCGGATAGAACGCGATAAAAATAATACCAATAAATCTAGCTAATACCAATAAATCTAGCTAACTGAAAGATTAGCTCAATTTTTCGCAATTTTTTTGGCCCCCATATACGAGGGGAAATGACTCTCTCACTTTGGGGGTTTCCTGGTCTAAAAATAGACTGACACGTGGTACACAAGAAGGGGAACCTGCCAATGACATCATGTTTCACTACTGCGCGGAAATTAAAAGGGTAGGTGACTTTGGTTGCAAAATTAATATACTTGTCATTGTCAAAAAATTATGTTTGATATATCATTTTGAAGCTAAAAGATTTCTCTGTCTAGTCATGTTGTCATAAAATATATTGTATTTTATGCCAAAGAATATATCCAATGGTGGAATGGCACTTTAAGACATACAAACAATTCTTTATGGACATTAAGACCAAACAATTCTTTGTAACGTTTGAATGTATGGAATTATACATTCTCTCACATTCAAATTAATCGTATTAATTAAACTCAATGAACACCACCTCGAAATGATTTTTTTCCAATAAATGGAAACATAAATACAAATACATTGTTGTCCTTAGTCTGTGTTTATTGTGTTCGTGTATTTTTCATTTGGACCTGAAAATGAGAAAACAAGGAAACAGGTTTTTTTTATTATATATTTGTGCTTTTTTCAGCACACACTAAAAGGAAATGAATTCGTAAAGGTCAGCTACCGTATACTTGGGTTAATATGTGTACTCTGGAACCTTATTATGGTTTCATAAAAGATATGATAAAATGGGCTGGCAAGGTGGTGCCACAGCTAGCGCTGTCACCTCACAGCAAGAAAGTTCTGGGTTCGAACCTCATGGCTGACTTGGGCCTTTCTATGTGGAGTGTATATGTTCTCTTCATGCTTGCGTGGGTTTCCTCTGGGTGCTCTGATTTCCTCTAACAGTCCGAAGACATGTGAATTAGGTCACCTAGCTACTCTAAATTGCCCTTGAGTGTGAATGATTGTTCGTCTCTGTGTTAGCCCTGCGATATTGGTGACCGGTCCAAGATGTACCCCACCTCTCACCTGAAGTCAATCGGGATTAGCTCCAGCTTCCCCATGACCCTGATGGATAAGTGCCATAGATAATAGATGGATATGATAAAATGGCATCAGCATGTGCAGAAACATTCTTATATTAAATTGCAGCACTTGGAACATCCTGCATCATGACATTCCAATTTTACTGTCGCTCTCTTGCAATTTTTTTAAAAAGTAGTGATCCATGTTAGTAGTACATCAGGCACTTATGACAATCTTTCATTTTCCCAGGAATACACATCCTGGTTAAACGTTGAAGATTGTTCATCAGTTTAAGCTCCAAAATGAATCTGAAATTATGAGAAACAAGTAAGTGGAAAATACGAGAACTTTCTGTAATATGTATTTGTTTAAAAACCAAAACTGGTTTAAACATCTATCGCTTTAATCAAATAGGAATGAATGCAATGTTCACGGTGATGTACATGAAAACATATATCATTATTTATATTTGCTGCCAGTCTTCATAAACTCTTTTGCTGCCTTTTTGTTTCCTTGGGGTATAAATAAGAAGTTGCACACATACATAACCACTTGATCATCCCTCATGAGAAAAAGAGACAAATTGTTGTTTTCATAGCAGTTACACTGCAATAAGGAGAGAGAGAGACTGGAAGATAGGACGGCTGAGATGTATTATTCATCCTCTGCATGATATGCACTGTAAATCCAAATACTATTATTGTAGGAGGAATAATGGATTTCTTTCTCCCTCCTTCTTTCCCTCCCCATATGGCAATGGAGAGAGAGAGAGAGAGAGAGAGAGAGAAATAAATCGTCTCAGATCTAATTCTACAGGGCTGAATCTGACCAAAGATAATTATTCATTTAGTTCCAGCACAATGTATGAAATTGAAACATAACTGCCATTACTGTGCTTTATTCCATAATGAGGCTGCTTGTCATCGGCCATAAATCAAACTTAAACTTCTAACCATTATATTAACTGTTAAAAAGAAGAAATGAGAATATATTACCGATGATTCAGATTCACTTTATATTATTCTGTACTGGGGTATCATTAGTAACAAAAGAAAGAAAGTACCAGTTAAAAGTTTGGACACACCTTCTAATTCAATGGTTTTTCTTTATTTTTATGAATTAAAAGTCACATCATGTCTTAAAGTAATGATGGCTGTCATCTCTCTTTACATATAGTTGAGCGATTCTTGACATAATATAGATTAGTACAGTTGTGGAGTGGAATAGGGCTATTTACTGTATTTTTATTATTTACTATTTACCATTTGATCTCAAATGCATTAAAGCAGCAAGAAATTGCACTAATTAACTTTAGACGAGGCACCTGCTAATTGAAAAGCATTCCAGGTGACTACCTCATGAAGCTGGTTAAGATAATGCCAGTAGTGTGTAAAGTGTCATCAAGGTAAATGCCGGCTACTTTGAAGAATCTAAAATATGAAGCATGTTTTGTATTTTTAACACTTTTTTTTGTTTACCACATAATTCCAGATATGTTCTAAATGTTATTTCATAGTTTCAATGTATTCATTATTGTTCTACAATGTAAAAATAGTCAAAATACAGGGGTGTACCAACTTTTGACTGGTACTAAATATTACTCTCTTGTTATACATGAAATTTCACTATTCCTGTTTAATAATAGAAATTCAGTGTGGACAATAGTAGAAGATTTTTTGCAGCATTTTCTACAAACAACACTTATAGTAAAATAGTATAAGAATAGTAAAAGTCCATCCAAGGGAATATTGCGAAAAGTAGATTCCAGACTGACTGGAATCTGCAAATGTGTTTATTTTAACCTTAAGCATTTTCCATAGACGACGAGGCCTAGTGCTGTAAAAGGTAGACCTGTGGATAATTATCTCCATCCTCAGTGCAGTAGAACGGTAAATGCAAGGCTGTAAAACTCATTTAAGCTGGTAACCAAGCTGTATCTGCTCAACAGCTTGTGTTTTAATCTGACAGTCATCTACAGAATAATGACAATTATTAGGTGGCTAAAACAGGTTATAAGTAATTACATTATAAGTGCATTTATTTTAAGAAAATAAAAAACCCATATCAAAAAATATCCTTAAACTAAATCATTTAATATCTTATGCACAGAGTCTTTTCTTCTAATGCATGATGAGATTATATTAGAATAGAGAGCATGGAATGTGAGACACTCCTCAATTACACAATCTCTCCACATCCTGCAGTGTTTTAGGTCTTTCCTTGTGGACACTCCTCTTCAGTTCATCACTCACATTTTCAGTGGGGTTTTGGATGATCAGAGGATTTAGATGGCTATGTCATAAGCTTGATTCTGTGACCACTGATCTGTTTTTGTGTGGATTCAGATGTATGTTCGAGATCAGAGTCGTACTGGGTGAGCCTACCATGATGCAGTTGTACCTTCTTGGCAAAGGCAGCCAGATTTTCATGTAAAATATCTCACAGGAAAGCTTACAAGGTTCTTAGTCTTAATTCTTAGTGTCTTTGAAGGAAAACCTTTGGGGAAGCCATGGCCTAACGGTTAGAGAAGCAGCTTTGGGAACAAAAGGTTACTGGGTCAATTCCCTGGACCAGCAGGAATGGCTGAAGTGTCCTTGAGCAAGGTACCTAACTTCCAACTGCTCCCCAGGTTGCTCTGGGTGTGTTGTACATTGCTCCAGATAAGAGCATCTGCTAAATGCCATCAATGTAATGTAAAAACAACCCCATAATATTACACACCCTCCACCATGCCCATGCTTAACAGTGTAGATACTATATACAGTGTTATATATATACATCTCCATTATCTGTAGCCACTTATCTTGTTCTACAGGTTCGCAGGCAAGCTGGAGCCTATGCCAGCTGGCTAGTCTTAAAGGTAACTTAAATATCCTACTAAATGTAAGGTTCCTTTAAGGTTTAGAAACATCCATCCATCCATTATCTGTAGCTGCTTATCCTATTCTACAAGGTCGCAGGCAAGCTGGAGCCCATCCCAGCTGAATATGGGCGAGAGGCGGGGTACAATCTGGATAAGTCGCCAGGTCATTGCAGGGCTGACACAGAGACAAACAACCATTCACACTCACATTCACACCTACGGTCAATTTAGAGCCACCAATTAACCGAACCTGCATGTCTTTGGACTGTGGGGGAAACTGGAACACCCGGAGGAAACCCACGCAGACACGGGGAGAACATACTCCACTCACCAGCCGCTCATATATATACCGTATATATATTGGGCAACCTATTTTTTTTTGTCATACAAACTTTGTTCTAGATTTCTGTTTTATGACTTCTACATTATCAAGTCGGTGCAAAAACATTGTAGAGTTCCAAAAGTTCGTTTTTCAGCACAAAATTAAATGTTACAAAAAAAAGTTTGTATCTGAGCAGCATATTACATAAGAGAGCACTTTTCAGATTAAAAAAGAAAACATAATAAAGGCTGCTCGGTTTTTGGTGCAAAATGAAGACGCGAGTGTAACAGTCAAAGTGTCCAGAAGAACTGTGGCTGGTTCTGTAAGATGCTCAGTAAAACCTACAGCTCATTTCCTTATAAACCTGCACTCATTGTACCTGAGACTACTTTTTTTTTTTTAAAGCAAAGGGTCGTCTCACACCAGATATTGACTTTGATTCATTTATTATGGCTTATTGCTATTGAAAGCATTTTTTTTATGTTGAAACATTTAATTCCTTTATTTTTAAGCCAGTTTTGGTCTACAGCATTTCTTTACATGTGCCTAAGACTTTTGCACACTACTGTGTATATATACCCTCCTTCTTTGTATGTAAATCCCACCTTTGACTGCTTGTTAGCAAAAATCTTTTTTTTTTTTTTTCATTTGACCATAGGACCCCCCTCCTAGAACTGCCACCTTATTGTGGTGGAGGGGTTTGTGTGCTTGAATGATCCTAGGAGCTATGTTGTCGGGGGCATTATGCCCCTGTTAGGGTTTCCCAAGGCAGACAGGTCCTAGGTGACAGGCCAGACCAAGAGCAGTTCACCAAAAAACCCCTATGGAGGAAAAATCCAGGACCGTGACGTCGCCCGGTAGGACGCAGCCGGGGCCCCACCCTGGAGCCAGGCCCGGGGTTGGGGCTCGTATGCGAGCGCTTGGTGGCCGGGCCTTTGCCCATGGGGCCCGGCCGGGCTCAGCCCGAAGAGGTGACGTGGGCCCGACCTCCTGTGGGTTCACCACCCACAGAGGTAGCAGTAGGGGTTTGGTGCAGTGTGGATTGGGTGGCAGTCGAAGGCAGGGGCCTCGACGACCTGATCCCCGGACACAGCGGCTGGCTGTTGGGACATGGAATGTCACTTCGCTGGGGGGGAAGGAGCCTGAGCTTGTGCGGGAGGTTGAGAGGTACCGGCTAGAGATAGTCGGGCTCACCTCCACGCACAGCTTGGGCTCTGGAACCCAGCTCCTTGAGAGGGGCTGGACTTTCCACTTCTCTGGAGTCGCCCGTGGTGAGCGGCGGCGGGCTGGTGTGGGCTTCCTTATAGCTCCCCAGCTCAGCCGCCATGTGTTGGAGTTTACCCCAGTGAACGAGAGGGTCGCCTCTCTGCGCCTTCGGATTGGGGAGAGGGCTCTTGCTGTTGTTTGTGCCTACGGGCCAAATAGCAGTATAGAGTATCCAGCCTTCTTGGAGTCCCTGGGAGAGGTACTGAGGGGTGCTCAGACTGGGGACTCCATTGTGCTACTGGGGGACTTCAATGCTCACGTGGGCGATGACAGTGACACCTGGAGGGGCGTGGTTGGGAGGAACGGCCTCCCCGATCTGAACCCGAGTGGTGTTTTGTTATTGGACTTCTGTGCTAGTCACAGTTTGTCCATAACGAACACCATGTTCGAGCATAGGGGTGTCCATAAGTGCACGTGGCACCAGGACACCTTAGGTCGGAGGTCGATGATCGACTTTGTAGTCGTGTCATCTGATCTCCGACCCTATGTCTTGGACACTCGGGTGAAGAGAGGGGCTGAGTTGTCAACTGATCACCACCTGGTGGTGAGTTGGATCCGCTGGCGGAGGAGGAAGCTGGACAGACCTGGCAGGCCCAAACGTATGGTGAGGGTCTGCTGGGAACGTCTGGCCGAGCACTCTGTTGGGGAGGTCTTTAACTCCCACCTCCGGGAGAGCTTTTCCCAGCTTCCGAGGGAGGCGGGGGACATTGAGTCTGAGTGGACCATGTTCTCTACCTCCATTGTGGATGCAGCTGTTCGGAGCTGTGGCCGCAAGGTCTCCGGTGCCTGTCGTGGCGGCAATCCCCGAACCCGGTGGTGGACACCGGAAGTAAGGGATGCCGTCAAGCTGAAGAAGGAGTCCTATCGGGCCATGTTGACCTCCAGGACTCCTGAGGCAGCCGACGGGTATCGGCAGGCCAGGCGTGCTGCAGCTCGGGCAGTTGCGGAGGCAAAAACTCGGAACTGGGAGGAGTTTGGGGAGGCCATGGAGAAGGACTATCGGTCGGCCTCGAAGAAATTCTGGCAAACCGTCCGGCGCCTCAGGAGGGGGAAGCAGTACTCTGCCAACACTGTTTACAGTGCGGGTGGGGAGCTGTTGACCTCGACTGGGGACATTGTCGGGCGGTGGAAGGAATACTTTGAGGATCTCCTCAATCCCACCGTCATGTCTTCCACTGAGGAGACTGAGGCTGATGACTCAGAGGTGGACTCGTCCATTACCCAAGCCGAAGTCACTGAGGTGGTTTGCAAGCTCCTCGGTGGCAAGGCACCGGGGGTGGATGAGATCCGCCCTGAGTATCTCAAGTCTCTGGATGTTGTGGGGCTGTCTTGGTTGACACGCCTCTGCAACATCGCGTGGCGGTCGGGGACAGTGCCTCTGGAGTGGCAGACTGGGGTGGTGGTCCCTCTTTTTAAGAAAGGGGACCGGAGAGTGTGCTCCAATTATAGGGGAATCACACTTCTCAGCCTCCCAGGGAAAGTTTACTCCAGGGTACTGGAGAGGAGAATTCGACCAATAGTCGAACCTCGGATCCAGGAGGAACAATGCGGTTTTCGTCCTGGTCGCGGAACACTGGACCAGCTCTATACCCTTTATAGGGTGCTCGAGGGTTCATGGGAGTTTGCCCAACCAGTCCACATGTGCTTTGTGGATCTGGAGAAGGCATTCGACCGTGTCCCCCGTGGTATTCTGTGGGGGGTGCTTCGGGAGTATGGGGTTCGGGGCTCTTTGCTAAGGGCTGTCCAGTCCCTGTACGAACGGAGCAGGAGTCTGGTTCGCATTGCCGGCAGTAAGTCAGACCTGTTCCCAGTGCATGTTGGACTCCGTCAGGGCTGCCCTTTGTCACCGGTTCTGTTCATAATTTTTATGGACAGAATTTCTAGGCGCAGCCAGGGGCCGGAAGGAATCCTGTTTGGGAACCACAGGATTTCATCTCTGCTTTTTGCGGATGATGTTGTCCTGTTGGCTTCTTCAAACCAGGACCTTCAGCATGCACTGGGGCGGTTTGCAGTCGAGTGTGAAGCGGCTGGGATGAGAATCAGCACCTCCAAGTCCGAGGCCATGGTTCTCGACCGGAAAAGGGTGGCTTGCCCTCTCCAGGTTGGTGGAGAAGTCCTGCCTCAAGTGGAGGAGTTTAAGTATCTCGGGATCTTGTTCACGAGTGAGGGAAGGATGGAGCGTGAGATCGACAGGCGGATCGGTGCAGCCTCCGCAGTGATGCGGTCGCTTTACCGGTCCGTCGTGGTGAAGAAGGAGCTGAGCCAAAAGGCGAAGCTCTCAATTTACCGGTCGATCTACGTTCCGACTCTCACCTATGGTCATGAGCTTTGGGTAATGACAGAAAGAACAAGATCGCGGATACAAGCGGCTGAAATGAGTTTCCTTCGCAGGGTGGCTGGGCGCTCCCTTAGAGATAGGGTGAGAAGCACAGTCACTCGGGAGGAGCTCGGAGTAGAGCCGCTGCTCCTTCACATCGAGAGGAACCAGCTGAGGTGGCTCGGGCATCTTTTTCGGATGCCTCCTGGACGCCTCCCTGGGGAGGTGTTCCAGGCATGTCCCCCCGGGAGGAGGCCCCGGGGAAGACCCAGGACACGCTGGAGGGACTATGTCTCTCGGCTGGCCTGGGAACGCCTCGGTGTTCTTCCCGAGGAGCTGGCCGAGGTGTCTGGGGAAAGGGAAGTTTGGGCTTCCATGCTTAGACTGCTGCCTCCGCGACCCGGTCCTGGATAAGCGGAAGAAGACGAGAGAGACCATAGGACCTGGTTCCAGTTAGAATTCCAGTAGCGTTGAGCAAACTCCAGGTGCTTACAGTATGTTGGTGGTGAGATGAAAGCATGTAATTTTAGATTAGGAGACTTGAGGACCCCAAATACTACAATCTTCTGCAATTCTATGCCTGTGAAACATCCTCCTTACTGTGTATGAGAAAATAAAATACACGTGGATCCTGTCTCAGGTAGGTTCATTACAGCTCCTGTTGCTCTCCCAACATTTTAAGACATTGCATGATTTATGACCTCAGCCCTATAGAAAATATCCGGACTGTGCTTAAAAGTCGGGTCCATGCCAGGAAACACACAAATTTTATTAAACTCTACCAATTCTGTCAAAAAGCGTGGTCAGATATCCACCCGGAATTCTGCCAGAAGCTTGTTGATGGCTACTAACAGCATCTGGTCAAAGTGAAACATGCTAAGGGATATATTTTTTGACTCTGTATGTCTAATGTTGGGTAGCACGGTGGTATGGTGGTTAGCACTGTCACCTGGCAGCAAGAAGGTCCTGGGTTTGAGCTCAGTGGCCGGCAAGGGCCTTTCTGTGTGGAGTTTGCAGTCCATGTCTGCGTGGGTTTCATCCGGGTGCTCCGGTTTCCCCCACAGTCCAAAGACATGCAGATTAGGCTAATTGGTGGTTCTAAATTGACAGTGAGTGTGAATGTTTGTGAGTGTGTGTCTCTGTGTTAGCCCTGCGATAACCTGGCAACTTGTCCAGGGTGTACCCCGCCTCTCGCCCATAGTCAGCTGGGATAGGCTCCAGCTTGCCTGCGACCCTGTAGAACAGGATAAAGCGGCTACAGATAATGGATGGATGGATGGAATGATCTACATATATATTTACTGTGAACCCCCCCAACATCACCTGTTATTTTTTTCTATCTATTTTTCCCCAACTGTCTATTTTTCATTGAGCCTGTGCTCAGCCTCACATTAATGCTGTTGGCTGACAGGAGCAGAACCTGATGTGGTCTCCTGCTGTTGTACCCCATCAATCCCCAGGGTTCCATGCGTTGCACATTCTGAGATGCTTTTCTGCTCACCACAGTTGTAAAGAGTGGTTATTTAAGTTACCACAGCCTTCCTGTCAGCTCAAACCAACCGTACCATTCTCCTCTGACCTCACTCACTAACAAAGCATTTCCTGAGGAACTGCTGGTCACTGGATGTTTTTGTTTTGTTTTGTTTTTCACACCATTCTGTGTAAACTCCTGAGACTGTTGTGTCAGAGGTTTCTGAAATCCTCAAACCATCAATCATGCTCTGGTCAAAATCACAGAGATTCCTCATTTAGGATAAATAGACAGGATCTTCTTCAGATACTATTTTAAAAGTTAGGCACAGGCACAATGAATAGTAGGAATACTCATTGTATTTGTCAAAGTGAATATGTAACTATTTGCTGGTTTTGTACATAAAGTATTCAATTTTCTAACAAACATTCAATCAGAATTAGAAATACAGGGAAAATCGGGTCATGTTACAGTTGCTCACATTCTAGACTAGAAATACACCGGTCACCTATAAAATTAAAAACACTGACAGGTAAAGTGAATTACACTGATTATGCTCTTACAATGGCATCTGTCAAAGGGTGGGATATATCAGGTTGCAAGGCACCTTTCTGTTTTAGCCAGCATTAACTTTTTCAGCAGCTCTTCTGTGGAATTGGACCATATGGGCAAGCCTTCATGCCCCCTGCAAATCAATGAGCCTTCAACACCCATGACTCTGTCACCTGTTCACTGGTTGTCCTTCCTTGGACCGCTTTTGGTAGGTACTAACGACTACATACCCAGAACACCCCACAAGATGTGCCATCAAGCCATCACAATTTGGCCCTTGTCAAAGTCACTCAGATCCTTACCCTCACCCATTTTTCCTGCTTCCAACACATTAACTTCAAGAACTGACTGTTCTCTTGCTGCCTAATATATCCCACCCCTTGACAGGTACCACTGTAATGAGATAATCAGTGTTATTCACTTCACCTATCCCTCATCTCATTATCTCTAGCCGCTTTATCCTTCTACAGGGTCGCAGGCAAGCTGGAGCCTATCCCAGCTGACTACGGGCGAAAGGCGGGGTACACCCTGGACAAGTCGCCAGGTCATCACAGGGCTCACTTCACCTATCAATGTTTTTAATTTTATGGCTGAATGGTATATGGTATATATAAGCATGAAGAAATTATAAGGAAGTAATAAATAATAAACAGCAACAACGTACTGTATATAGAAATAGAAAAATGTTAAAATATGTGCACCATATTTCAATCTATAACAATAGTGTAAAAGCCAGTTTTGGACAGTTGGCACTAAAATGATAAATAATTCTGGGGTAAAGAAGCTTCTGACAGGAGTGAAAGAAGTCCAAGAGCCAGTCTATGGACTCAGAATGAGTGATACTCTGAGGGAAGAGTTGAAAAGTTTGATGGTCACAGGTGGGACTTCCTGTGACACTCTGTGGTGCATCTCAGTAAAATGAGTCTTGCACTGAATGTACCCTTGTGCTGGACCAGCATATCATGGAGCGTGTGGACTACATTGTCCACTACAACCTCCTCTCCGACACCAATGCCAGAGAGTCTAGCTTCACCTCACAACGTCATTGGTGTCATGGATCAGTTTGTTGAGTCTGTTGGCATCTGCTACCTTCAGCTCACTGCCCCTGCACACAACAGCAAACAAGAGAGCACTGGCCACCACAGAGTCATAAACCATCCTCTGCATTTTCTGGGCAGATGTTGAAGAACCTCAGCCTCCTCAAAAAGTAGAGACGACTTTGGTCCTTCTTCCAGAGGGCTTCAGTGTTCTAAGTCTATTGTCAGTGTACACTCCCAGGGACTTATCATCCTCCACAATGTCCACACTGACCTTTTCCCTGGATGGAAAATGGGGTCATTGGTGCCTTGGCCCTCCTCAAATCCACAATCAGTGAGATGGTTCTGCTCACACCATGTCACAAAGTTTCTCACCACGGCCCTGTACTCAGCCTCCTCGCCCTTGTTGATACATCCAACTACAACAGAGTCATCAGAAAACTTTTCAAGATGGCAGAACTGTGTGTGGTAGTCCGTGGTGTAGAGGGTGAAGAGGAAGGGAAACAGGTGTTACTAATCACTCCGATCACTCTGTCAGACACACAGTGGGGCATGCACACATGCTGTGGTCTGCCAGTCACATCGCAGACAATCCAGGAAACAAAGCGGGCATCCACCTGCATCATTGTCAGCTTTTCACCCAGTAGAGCCGGAAGGATGGTATTGAACACTAGGTGAAAATATTAATTTAATTGCATTGTTTCTAACCCGGCGGCATGGTGGTGTAGTGGTTAGCACTGTCGCCTCACAGCAAGAAGGTTCTGGGTTTGAGCCCAGCAGCCGGTGAGGGCCTTTCTGTGTGGAGTTTGTATGTTCTCCCCGTGTCTGCATGGGTTTCTTCCAGGTGCTCCGGTTTCCCCCACAGTCCAAAGACATGCAGGTTAGGTTAATTGGTGGCTCTAAATTGACCGTAGGTGTGAGTGTGAATGGTTGTTTGTCTCTGTGTCAGCCCTGCAATGACCTGGCGACTTGTCCAGGGTGTATCCCACCGCTCTCCCATAGCCAGCTGGGATAGGCTCCAGCTTGCCTGCGACCCTGTAGAACAGGACAAGTGGCTATGGATGGACGGATGTTTCTAAACCTTAAAGGAACCTTAAATTTAGTAGTATATTTAAGTTACCTTTAAGACTAGCCAGTGTTGTAGTCAAGTCATTAAACCTCGAGTCCAAGTCCAGTCTCAAGTCCCCAATGTTCAAGCCCGAGTCAAGTCCAAGTCATTAAAGAAAATTTTGAGTCAAGTCCACTATTGATCCGAGTCAAGTCCGAGTCGAGTCCACTACTGATCCAAGTTGAGTCCGACACAAGCCCCACTGTCAACAGAGCAAATAACATGACAGAGGGTTAACACTAGCGAGTTCACCGGTCAGCAAGCAAGTCCCACTATCAACAGAGCAATGAACATAGCGTGTCACTTACTTCTCTGGGTGGAGTCTTACCCAATGACGATTGAAGTTCGAGGTTGTCCCCATCATCTCCTTGATAGTTCTTCTACACATGGAACACATAGCAGTGCATTTTTTCCCACTGCACGAGAAGTCTGTATAAGCAAAGCATACAATCCTAGGGGCTTCTCTCCAGGCATTTTAGTGCCATTAATATTAGTTTGTTCCTGAACATGACGTATGAACAGATGAATGTGCATTCTCTTGCACAAAATTATTATAAAAATTAATGTACATATAAATATCTTATGCCAAATGATGATGGCATGTTACAAAAATAAAGAAAAAATCCAAGTCCTCGTCTCCAATTTATGAGTTTGAATGCAGTTAATGCATGAGTCAGAGTCATCAGTGCTCAAGTCCAAGTCAAGTCATGAGTCCTTAAAATTAGGCACAAGTCAGACTCGAGACCGAGTCCTGGACTCAAGTACTACAAGCCTGAGACCAGCCCTTAAATTTAGTAGTAAATTTAAGTCCCTTTACTGAACTTTTTAAATTCATTAAATATACTAATAACTTTAAGACCCTTTATTGGTATTCTTAAAAGTAGCAGTGACTTTAAGTACATTTAAATGTTAAATTTAGTAACTTTAAGTGACATCTTAAATGTTCTTTTTAACAGCATTTTGTTATTTTTAAGAAGTCATGGAAAGTCACGTAAAGTTATACTATAAGAATTCTTAAAGTTATAAGTAAATACACTGAAATTTAGCACTTTCTAAACTTTTAGGATACTTTAAGAATATTTTAAAGCTTTTAATTCATCTAGTGGAACGTACTCCTGAAGTTAAAAAAAAAGAGACTTACAGTGCTCACCGGCTTATCCAGGTTGGCATAGACACAATTTAGCAGATAAATGGTGGTTGAACTCTTTCACATCTCAGAGGAAATAGGAGATAGTGGCTTCATCAGTGGTGGCAGGGTGGTGTAGTGGTTAGCATGGTCGCCTCACAGCAAGAAGGTTCCAGGTTCGAGGCCGGCGAGGGCCTTTCTGTGTGGAGTTTGCATGTTCTCCCTGTGTCTGTGTGGGTTTCCTCCGGGTGCTCTGGTTTCCCCCACAGTCCAAAGATATGCGGTTAGGTTGATGTGGGACGGCCTTGGGCTGAGGTGCCCTTGAGCAAGGTACCGGTGCTCTGGGCTGCCCACTGCTCTGAGTGTGTGTGTGTTCACTGCTTCAGATGGGTTAAATGCAGAGGATGAATTTCACTGTGCATGTGATGAATAAAGTTTTTTTCTTTCTTTCTTTCTTTTTTTCATACTGCGGGAGGTCAGTGCCATTGGTCTGTGGTCCTTAGGGCAACTGGGACACAGTGTCCAACAACTTTTGGCCGGTATTTAAAAAAAAAACTGGCAAGGAATAGTTTTGGAAGCAGAAAATCCGACATTTATTGTTGTGCTGAGTCAATTGAATTGACTCCCTGAAAAGATCCAGAATTCCCATCACTACGGGAAACTGCCAGCCAAGCAGTGGTATGTAGGCTAAATATGCAACTGGACAGAAAAGATCCTAAACCAAGATAAGGCCTGCCATTGTTGAGCAAGCATTTAAAAAAATAATAATACTGTAAATCAGATCAGAGATCCGAGATCCCAAGACAATTTTTCATTCCTATCAGCAAGAACAAGATTAAATGAGATTCACATAAAAGCACAAAGAGTGATAATAGTTTCATGTATAACTATGGAAAAAACATTGTATAATACCTTATACTGTAATAACATACTAATCTTGACTGGATCAAGTCACTTAACATTGATGTGACAGATAGCCTCAATCTAACCTTTTAGCAACCTAAAATTACGTCATAATAAACCCATGCTGACCTACTACATCAGCAGTACAAAATACCAAACATACACGCTGATCATCACATGCACTACCAGATAATAAGAAAATTTAAAATAAGGTAGACATGTGGCCAGCATCGAGAACCCTGTCTTAATGCATGAGTCTAAATCTGGGAAAAAAGATTGCATATACTCTAGTTTTGAGGTGTCAGCGGTTCTTACATCCAACTGTGTGGGCAGTTTTGGAGAAAATGTTATTTGACACTTGAAATTCAATTAATGTCACTGACCTTGAATTGTTTGGCTTGGCAGTTACACTTTCGTATCTGTGATTTATAGAAACTGTGCTGTTCTTCTGGAGATTCTATCTATCTATCTATCTATCTATCTATCTATCTATCTATCTATCTATCTATCTATCTATCTATCTATCTATCTATCCCATTTTTCTTTATTTATTTCTTAAACCCTATGGACATGGTACTGGGTCCAATAGAACACTACTATAATTGGCTTCCAGTAAAAATAAATAAATAAATAAATAAATAAATAATGTTTTGTTAAGTTCTATGCTTACTAAAACTTTTGTAATATCTATGGACTTTATAATACAGTATTCCTAAGTGTGTGGTTTTTTTTTTTTTTTTGTCCAGTTGTAGTCAAGGAGTTGCTGAATGAAAAAAATGCATCTTTGTGCATGATTGCTATCATGGTGTTATCCACTGTCTAATCTAGAATAAACTTTAGGTGAGGATAAAAAAAAGTTAATTTCTCACTTTGGTTTATCACAATGTACTCAGGCATAGTAACAATCACAGTGTTACTGACGCTGGAAATATATTATCTGAGGTTTTACATATCCATGGAGTCCAAGATTATATATATCGACTAATAATTGTGGAACCATTTGTAATTAATTTTGGGTATATCTGTCTAGGTGAGTCACACCTCCCATCACCTTGGGCCTTAAGAGGTTAAAAAACATTAATTTAAAAATATTAATATGTTAATCATAGGCACAGGCCAAGGATTGAATAGTTATTTATAGTTATATTCCTTATAGTCAGATAGCATTTGCAAAAAATTCATATGCAGTATAAAGATGAGGAAATGGCTGCATAAGTAGGAGAGCTGGGAAAGTGAGAGAAATCCAAAAATTAACATCAGAATAATTTTTTTTTCACAACCTCCAGGGTCCCCAATCCCTGGTTTGTGTCTGAACTTAGGTTACTGTGGACCCATTCACACCTCGGTGATTGGATGATAAGTAGTCAGCACTAAATACAGGTGTGAACAGGGTCGAATGCATCTCAAAGATGCATTGTGATCTGATCAATCAAACCACATTTGGAGGTGGTCTGGGCCACGTGTGGCCACATCACATTTCTAGTGTGAACGAAAATATGTCATGATGTGTCGCGGACAATATAAAAGATGTAATTATTGTTCGACTGTCTGGAAATCATATTGAAAGGCAGAGCTTGACAATGCAATAACAGCATAGATGAGAGCAGCTGCTGTTGGTCACATCTCATCTCCCATTCGTTTATAAGTTTCCTTATCAGACCACATTTGAAACGTTCCATAAAGGTAGATACAATAGGATTCATTGGATGTTTCTGCTTGAAAATAAATGCAGCGGACGTCTGATGTAATACATGTGCATGATGCACTTTCTCGTGCAGAAATGATGTATGAAATCTGAACACAAATGGTCACAGTAGACACATTTTAATGTCAGGTCTTCAAAGTGATCATAAGTTGGCCTAGTGGTTAGCGTGTCCGCCTCTTGATAGGGAGATCGCGAGTTCTACTCGCGGTCGGGTCGTACCAAAGACCATCATAAAAATGGTACCTTCTGCCATCTGACAAGGCACGCTGCAATACAGATGTGAGTGGGGAGTCAAACTCTCGCGGTTACCAGAGGACTAGCCCCCCACCGTAACCCTAGCTATGCAATAGGCGAGAGGCCGAGGGTTACGGAAACGGAGATCGGCGCCGCCCTATGTGCCATATGGCACGGGAAAGGACTTTAGATTTAGACTTCAAAGTGATGCGTATTCGCTGTCCAATTGTGATTGGATGACTCGAGACAGATGCTGATACCTGGTGTGAACAGGTCTGTATGTCATGTATTCAAGTGGGTTTCCTCTGAGTCCTCTGGTTTCTTCCCAGCACCCCAAGATCATGTCAGTCAGTAGATTGGCTACAATAAATTTCCCCATGTGTGAAGGGTGCAGTGTGATTTAATAGGATGTATTCCCACCTCACACCCCGTGGTCCCAGGATAGACCCTGGATCCACCACCACCCTGACCAGGATAACGTGGTTACTAATGAGGAATGAATGATGAATTAAGGAAAAGTAGAAGTAATGACTGTAAAAACCATGAACGGCTCCATGGCTTCATGACCTTGTTCTATAGAAATAAAGCCACAATTCCTCTGCCATGTTGTCAAATTTTGTGTACTGCAGCAGGGACTTTCTGCTGCTATCTGAAGCCAGAGTCTGCACAATATAGATAAGACTCGAAGTCATGTACACCTACTAATTTGGTAGGTCCGCCCCTTCTCCTAATTCAAAGGCCCAGCTAGAGCCAAGGCTGCCAATCACTTTATTATCTTGTATCAATGCCTTTTTATGATATGGTTGTTAGGACTGGGACTGTTTTTGGCCTCTAGAGGCCGCTGTTATTTCCTTATCTTGTCTTGTTTGTTTTGGCCTCTAGAGGCCGCCACTGTTCCTGTGTTTTGTGTTTGTGTTGATTGCCTGTTTGTCCTCATTAGTGTCACCTGTTTCCCATTTAGTTTTGTGTATATATCAGAGCCGGCCGTGGCATAGGCAATATAGGCAAATGCTAAGGGCGCTGTGTCCATCCAGGGGCACAGAAACGGGGGGAGAAAAATTATGACTTCCACTATTCTGAAAACGAGTCAGCATTATAATGTCTTAGCCTAATTTAACTGTACAGCAAAGCATGTAGTCAGGGTGCGATTTGTCAAAAAAAGCGGGGTGGGGTGAGGTGTGGTTGTTAATCATGAAACAATAAGCGCTCAAGTGCGCATCCGCGGCTATTCTCTGTTTTGGCCATGTAATAGCCTAAGTGTTGTTGGCTAAAGAGTGTTTTTGCATAACGTAGATAACTGACATAGATCTGTTGCTTGTTTTGAATATGGCTGCACTTGGAGCAGTCTGTCTGTGTCGTTGAGCAGTCTGGGCTGAAGTAAAGGTCTTTTATACACCGAACACGTTTCGCAGCGAGATATTCCAATGGTGCCTGGCACGTTTTTTTTTTTTTAATAAAACAAAGTTGCTTTGTTGATCTGTGTTCTCATTAAAATGACAGTTTAGCAGCTCATTCAAGCAACCATGTTGCAAAGAGCTTCCTGGAGGAAAATATAATAAACGTGTTGAAAACAAGAAACAATCTCAGTGCGTCAAGACTGCAGGGAAACGAAACAAGCACTCAGATGTGTTCTCTTTACCAGCGCCGGCAATTGCCTAGAGCGCAAAGTGTGCCCAGGGGTGCCAAGGGTGACCAAAACCCCACCAAAAAGGAGGGATGGAGTTATTGAATGGAGATGTTACCAAGTGCATCAGTGGTGTACAGTGTTTTCAACCACTGTGCTGCCGAACTCTAGTACCGCGGAACACTAGTGTGCCGTGAGAGATCACCAAGTGTACCGTGGAAAATTATAGAATGACTGTATATTGTAAATATTGGCAACAGCGTTTTAGTTTCAGTCAACATTTTCTATTGGTGATGTGCCTTGAGATTTTTTCATTGAAAAAAGTGCGCCCTGGCTCAAAAAGGTTGAAAACCTTTTTTACAACACCTCTGATACGGCTGGGGATGTAGAAATACGCGCTCCTTACCTCTGCTGTTACACTACCTGTGACAGTAGCTTCTGCTGAAAGAAGCTTTTCAAAATTAAAACTGCTGAAGACATACTTAAGGTCAACAATGAGTCAAGAACGTCTGAATGGGCTTGCTCTGATGAGCATCAACCAAGAGATCTCAAGAGAAATATCATTTGATGATATTATCAAGGAATTTGCCATTAGGAAGACCAGACGAGTCCCATTGTAATGTTACTTCAATAACAAAGTACCCATAATGGCACTTTTGTTTGAAAATACAGACCATTGATGTCCTAACAGGGTGCTTAAGTTTGCACAATTTAGAATTGTAGAATTTTTTATTCATTTAATTTGTTAATTCTTCAGAGATGACTTAACTTTTAATAGCAAAAAAGAAACTAAAAATAATTTCTTGTTTATTGTCCATGCACTACACTTTGAACAGGGTGCGGAAGAGTTTTTGCCCATTATATGGAGATATGTATTGGATTTGTGTGGTCATTTTACTTTGCGACACTTTATGCGAATAATGATAACAATAATAACAATAATGAAAAAGATAAAAATGACTTCTTGTTTATTGTCCATGCACCGTACATTGTTTAATAGTAATAGAATAGAGTAATTAGATTAAAGTGTTATTTAGATGTTATTAGAGGGTTTTTTTTTGGGGGGGGGGGGGGGGGGGGGCAAAACTCAATCTCGCCTAGGGCAGCCAAAGACCTAGAGCCGGCCCTGGTATATATACTCCCTCAGTTTGGTCCCTAGTCACGGAGTCTTTGTGCTATCTATGGTTTGGTTCCTCTGTCCCGTGTACCTTGCTTATGCGCTTGTATTTTTTGGTATTTTGTTTTCTTTGGATTTGTTTTACCCTTTTGGATCTTCTGAGTGTTTTGCATTTTGCCTTTTCTTTTCTTTGGACTTTGTACTACCTTTTTGGATCTTCTGAGCGTTTTGCATTTTGCCTCTTCTTTTCTCATTTTTTGGACTTTGAACCTTTTGGATTATACTTTTTGTTTTTTTTTCCCTGGATTGTATATAGTGTATATATTGTAAATAAACTGTTTTTTGATACTCTACTTTCGCCTCACGCCTCTGCACTTGAGTCATTCCTCCTGGTGGCCTAGTGGGGGTTTGCTAGATCACTACACCAGCGATCCGGGTTTGATTCCCAGCAAAACCCTAACGATGGTAGAATAACGTGGGGGAATTTTTAAAAATTGTGCAGATAGCATAGGGAAAACTAACTGTTTGAATTAGACACTATCGATGGAAAGACAGTTCAGGTGAGAAAAGTGACATGCCATGAAAGCAGGTTATTTGGACACTGAAACACATGGGGATGAACGGTGCTACATATTATACTGCAGACAACCAGCGGCAGTGCAAGACCTGTGGTGTCTTTACTTTTTAGAGACGTTATGCTGGTCATTGATTTTACAGTCATTGAAGTAGAAATCAGGGTGGTGCACTGTCGCCTCACAGTAAGCAGGTTCTGGGTTCGACTGTACACTCTCAGAAAATAAAGTACATTATTATACATACAGGACACTTTTTCGATGGAATAAAAACATGTATTCTGTTCCCTTCTAGCAGGTTTCATTCATTTGGTTTGATAGCATGCAATATTGTTAGCAGATCGCTTATCCTACATGTATCCTACACCGGCGAGTGGCCGAGTGGTTAGCGTGTCCGCCTCTCGATCAGGAGATCGCGAGTTCAACTCGTGGTTGGGTCATACCAAAGACCATTATAAAAATGGTGCCGACTACCATCTGGCAATACAGATGCAAGTGGGGAGTCAAACTCTCGCAGTTACCAGAGGACTAGCCCCCCACTGTAACCCTAGCTATGTAATATAGGTGAGAGGCCGAGGGCTACGAAAGGGAAATTGGTGCTGCCAAATGTGCCATGTATGGTGCGGGAAGGACTTTGACTTTTTGACATGTATTACGTCACTCTACCCAATGAAGAATGAGCATTGAATATGGTTTAAGATATTGCACGGTTGTCAAGACAACATGAGGTCACTCGTTGAAGATGCAAAACTTCCGCGTTAGCAAGCAACAGTGACAATTTGTAAACAAACATGGCTGCCAGGTTTGCTTTGTTAAATACGGAAGATTTTGAGAGAATTTTGAAAGAGAAAGACGTGTTGAACACCCAAAAGGAATGTATAATAATAATAATAATAATATTGGCTGTCTTTTTTTCATGGTATATCAGATATATTCCATTCAGCTAGCATGATATTGAATGAGTAAAAGACGAGTTCAGTATCATGCTAGCTGAATGGAATACATCTGATATACCATGAAAAAAAGCCAGCCAGTATTGTACCCTTAGGGTACAACAGTTTGTCACTGGGGCAGTACTCTCTAAGGTACTTATTTGTACCCTTTATGTATTGCTTTGGAACATATATGTACCTTTTTGGTCCTAGAAAGATACACATAGTGAGTTCTCAGGGGTACATTAGTGTAGCTTGTACCTTGGGGGACAGAAATGGACTCCTACTGCAGTGGCAGCAGCAGAGGGGGGGCAGGAGAGGTGACTGCCCCCCAAAAATTATGTTGGGGTGCTGTGCCCCCCCAAGTTACGATGGGAGTCCTTTGACTATTTACAAGGAAGAAAAGGAGAGAGTAGTGTGAATAAACAGCCTGCTACATGCCTTTGTTTTCCCTTATTAAATCCCACTGTGTCCCTTCATCCCGGTGCCCTGGCGGCATCCCTTTGTACTGTAGATTGGTAGCAACCATTCGCACCAAAACCAATGCAAATTAGCCTGGCCCTGACGGCACCGATTGCCTCCGCTTTCCGGGATTTTCCTTATTTGGCTTACGCAGAACTGCAAAACCCATCACTTTTAGTAGACAAGCTGATTTATGAATATTCTGTGGACTAATTAACCCGTTGCTGTGGCAACTGTCTAGACATATCTGGTCTCCTTGGGTACTTGCGCCAAAGCGGGGACCCTGTGACAGCAAGACTATGACAGTGTCGCTACTTTTGTATCTGACTGATAACTCGTGTCCTGTCTGGATGGCTAGATAGCATTCAAAAGGCGTACAAGCAGTTTTGGGCACCCAAAAACTTGATGCTGCTCTAGATCTACATGAAGTTGCTTGCTGCCCTGACCAAACCCATGGTAAGAGGGTGTTATCCTCTCAACGATACTAAGTAGACGTAATTACGTTATAGTATCATTGGTTCTGTTTCATATAGAAAAAAAATCCATGGAAGAAATGTACTCTAATAGGCATTAAACTGAACTTTACTCCACCAAAATTTCAAAATGCAGGAAATAACATTTTACAGGGTTAAAAATTCCAAAATTTCCTGGGGGCATGCCCCCAGATCCCCCTCCCCCCCAGATTTGGCGTGCCTTTGGCATGCGACACGTCACTCCCCATCCAAAACTTCCTGCTGCCGCCTCTGTCCTATACCTCTTTTCTGACAGTGTGTGGAGTTTGCATGTTCTCCTCATGTCTGTATAGGTTTCCTCTGGGTTCTCCGGTTTCCTCTCAAAGTCCAAAGACATGCAGATTAGTTCAATCCATCCATCCATTATCTCATCTCATTATCTCTAGCCACTTTATCCTGTTCTACAGGGTCGCAGGCAAGCTGGAGCCTATCCCAGCTGACTACGGGCGAAAGGCGGGGTACACCCTGGACAAGTCACCAGGTCATCACAGGCCTGACACAGAGACAAACAACCATTCACACTCACATTCACACCTACGGTCAATTTAGAGTCACCAATTAGCCTAACCTGCATGTCTTTGGACTGTGGGGGAAACCAGAGTACCCGGAGGAAACCCACACAGACACAGGGAGAACATGCAAACTCCATACAGAAAGGCCCTCATCGACCGCTGGGCTGGAACCCAGGACCTTCTTGCTGTGAGGTGACAGTGCTAACCACTACACCACCGTGCCGCCCTGAGGGCCACTCTGAAAAGGAAAGATATTGAGTAATCTGATCCTGATATTAATATTGATATTCTAGCATTGCTGACCAGCAGTGTCACCTTGATGATGTCATAATCCTGATGCCAGGTATTTTGATGTCAGTGCCTGCTTTCTCCTTATTAGGCATTTCGGTTTGTTTGTTTGTTTGTTTGTTTATGAGGAAACTCTTGAACCTGTCCTCAGAGAGTCTTCTGAGAAGATACTGTAGATCACTAAAGACAGTCTTTTAAGGCTATCAGGAAGCCTTTGGGGGAAACTGGAGCAAACCCACACAGACATGGGGAGAACATGCAAACTCCACATAGAAAGGCCCTCATCGGCCGCTGGGCTTGAACCCAGGACCTTCTTGCTGTGAGGTAACACCACCGTGCTGCCCTGGAGACCACTCTGAAAAGGAAAAATATTGAGTAATCTGATCCTGATATGTCACCTTGATGATGTCATAATCCTAACCATAAAGCTAACCACTGCACCACCATGCCGCCCAGATTAGTTCAATTTTACTCTAAATTGCTCAAAGGTGTGGCCCAGTGAGCAATTTAGAGTAAAATTGAACTAATCTGGGCGGCACAGTGGTGTAGTAGTTAGCGCTGTCACCTCACAGCAAGAAGATCCAGGTTCGAGCCCTGTGGCCGGTGAGGGCCTTTCTGTGCGGAGTTTGCATGTTCTCCCCGTGTCCGCGTGGGTTTCCTCCGGGTGCTCCGGTTTCCCCCACAGTCCAAAGACATGCAGGTTAGGTTAACTGGTGACTCTAAATTGAGCATAGGTGTGAATGTGAGTGTTTAATGGTTGTCTGTGTCTATGTGTCAGCCCTGTGATGACCTGGCGACTTGTCCAGGGTGTACCCCGCCTTTCACCCGTAGTCAGCTGGGATAGGCTCCAGCTTGCCTGCGACCCTGTAGAACAGGATAAAGCAGCTCGAGATAATGAGATGAGATGAGTGTGTCCCAGTGTCAGCTGGGGCAGGCTCCAACTCACCCTCAACCAGTACAACTCTTGATAGCTGTAGTGCAGACCTGAGCATTTTACCTGAGCATCCGGCCCTTTGATTCATTCTGACCGGCCCACGTAAGGTTAATTAGAAATTACAAAATAAACGTATTTTCTAATTTTACCTCATGCATGGACTGAATGTGCATTGCTTTTATTTTGAAGTTGTGTTCAACAAAAACGCAATGCGCGTGACATGAACATGACATAAAATCCCACGAAACCTAATCCCGCGATAACTACTTCCGTAATTTGTCCAGACCAACCACAAACTTGTACATCATCCTTCAAACAGTCCAGCCAATCACATAGTGTGACATCACCAGCAGGCGCCGGAGCCCGAGCCGATCTGTAGATCTGATACCTACACCGAATTGACGTTGTTGCGAGCAGGTCACAAGAGGTGATTAGACTACAAATGTGTGCATCTCATCTCATCTCATCTCATTCTCTCTAGCTGCTTTATCCTGTTCTACAGGGTCGCAGGCAAGCTGGAGCCTATCCCGGCTGACTACGGGCGAAAGGCGGGGTACACCCTGGACAAGTCACCAGGTCATCACAGGGCTGACACATAGACACAGACAACCATTCACACTCACATTCACACCTACGGTCAATTTAGAGTCACCAGTTAACCTAACCTGCATGTCTTTGGACTGTGGGGGAAACCGGAGCACCCGGAGGAAACCCACGCAGACACGGGGAGAACATGCAAACTCCACACAGAAAGGCCCTCACCGGCCACGGGGCTCGAACCTGGACCTTCTTGCTGTGAGGCGACAGCGCTAACCACTACACCACCGTGCCGCCCAATGTGGGCATCATTATTATGATATGATGTATCTTGCTTGATATTTTGAGTAGAAAGACAATACTGTGATGTCTTTATTGTGTTTTGGGGTGAATGTGACTGAAAAAAATGGTACAAACGTTCGCATTTTGTTAACCATTGTTTTGGGAAATTTGATTGAATAAATGACATATTTTTTGGAAGGCAACCTTGTTTTTTCCATACTCTTACCAGTCTTAGCAGCTTGTAAAAACAATGTTATTTATTGCTTTATATAAAGAAATACAATTAATATTATGCCAGCAGGGCGGCACGGTGGTGTAGTGGTTAGCGCTGTCGCCTCACAGCAAGAAGGTCCTGGGTTCGAGCCCCGTGGCCGGCTAGGGCCTTTCTGTGCGGAGTTTGCATGTTCTCTCCGTGTCCGCGTGGGTTTCCTCCGGGTGCTCCGGTTTCCCCCACAGTCCAAAGACATGCAGGTTAGGTTAACTGGTGACTCTAAATTGACCGTAGGTGTGAATGTGAGTGTGAATGGTTGTCTGTGTCTATGTGTCAGCCCTGTGATGACCTGGCGACTTGTCCAGGGTGTAAAGCGGCTAGAGGTAATGAGATGAGATGAGATGAGATGAGATGTGGCCCCATGGAAAAAATAATTGCCCACCCCTGCTGTAGTGACTCTCCAGGCCTGTAGATGGCAGTAATACACCACAATGTTAGATCTCAACATACAGCTCGAGGCAGAAGAAGAGGATATTTGTTAGCATGTAGCTATGTAGGGAAAAGTGTTTGTCTGAGGTATTTAATGTTTAGCTTAATTAGAGAAAATGGCTGCGCAGTATCCAGTTGAGTCGTTTATTGTAGGAGAGTCAAGTTCTGCGGTTAATAATAACCTCAAACATGTATTAGTCGCACCGAGTGCTCAAGCTAAAGGGAAGAAACGAGCTGTGAGCCCGGCGGCTCAGCCGCTAACACAACCGAACAGCAGCAACAACAAACGGAGGAAAGTGCACTCAGTGTCCGGGGTCAGTCACAGCACTCAGGTAAAACCTCCAGTGTTCACAGGTTCTAGCTTTTATGAGATTTTTTTCCTCCAAAAGCACAAAATGCATGGTTTATAAGGTCTGTAAACTTGTGTAACCTGTAAGAAGTATATCAGAGTGGTGTAAGACATGTATGAGAACAGTGAGACAGCAGTGAGGTGCGCAGTTGGACCGACTGAATGGTTCAAGGTGAAGGTGGGACTCCATCAAGGATCTGCTTTGAGTCCTTTCTTGTTTGCCATAGTGATGGATAGCTTGACGGACAAAGTGAAGGACTCCCTAAAGTGAATGACGCATGAAATGGAATGACGAATGACAGGTAGTAAATTTGAACAATAAATGGTCCCTTGTCATGCAGATTCTTACAAATGGAATAACGATTGAAATCTTTAGTTGTAGACCTCCCTAGGATAAGATAAGTGGGTGCTTGGTGGGATATCAGCTTTTACAAATGGAATGACAGGGTTTCTATATGTATTGACTTACTTTGAGCTAATGTTGTCAGTGGTATCACCTTTTACAAATGGAATGATAAGGTTTCTAGGTGGAATGACATACTTTGAGGCAATGTTATCAGTGATATCAAATTAACAAATGGAATGAGATTGTTTCTAGGGTTAGGGTTAGGTTATAGGTGATATCACTGATAACATTGCCTCAAAGTATGTCATTCCACCTAAAAACACTGTCATTCCATTTGTAAAAGGGGATATCACTGACAACATTAGCTTAAAGTATGTCATTCCACCTGGAAACGCTGTCATTCTATTTGTAAAAGGTGATATCACTGATAACCTAAAAGTATGTCATTCCACTTAGAAACAATGTCATTCCATTTCATGAGCTGAAAGCGTGTCATTCCACCTATGTTTCAATCGTTATTCCATTTATAAGAATCTGAATGACAAGGGACCATTTATTGTTCAAATCACTAGCTGTCATTCGTCATTCCATTTCATGCGTCATTCACTTTAGGGAGTCCCCAAAGTGAGGCAAGAGTCACCATGGAACATGATGTTTGTGATATCACCTTTTACAAATGGAATGATAAGGTTTCTAGGTGGAATGACATACTTTGAGGCAATGTTATCAGTGATATCAAATTAACAAATGGAATGACATTGTTGTTAGGGTTAGGTTATAGGTGATATCACTGATAACATTGCCTCAAAGTATGTCATTCCACCTAAAAACACTGTCATTCCATTTGTAAAAGGGGATATCACTGATAACATTAGCTTAAAGTACGTCATTCCACCTGGAAACGCTGTCATTCCATTTGTAAAAGGTGATATCACTGATAACATAACCTAAAAGTATGTCATTCCACTTAGAAACAATGTCATTCCATTTCATGAGCTGAAAGCATGTCATTCCACCTACGTTTCAATCGTTATTCCATTTATAAGAATCTGAATGACAAGGGACCATTTATTGTTCAAATCACTAGCTGTCATTCGTCATTCCATTTCATGCGTCATTCACTTTAGGGAGTCCCCAAAGTGAGGCAAGAGTCACCATGGAACATGATGTTTGTGGATGATATTGTGATATGTGGTGAAAGTAGAAAGGAGGCTGGGTTTGGAGAGATGGAGGTATGCATTGGAACGAAGAGGAATGAAGGTGAGCAGTAGGGTTATGACTGTGAAAGTGTTTTCAAAATTTCTACTTTCCTGATGTTGCATTTGGTGAACTTTTACACTACGTTCACACTGCAAGGCTTAATGCTCAATTCCGATTTTTTTGTGAAATCCGATTTTTTTGTGAGGTCGTTCACATTAACAAATATATGCGACTTGTATGTGATCCTCAGTATGAACGAAAAGCGACCTAAAAGTGTTCCGCATGCGCATTGCAGGATACGACAACGTCACACGCAGTGAGCATGGCCAGTGTTTACGGAAGTAACCTAAAGTTTCCTGTGTATGACAGTAGCCAGCATGGAGTACCTGGCGATGATGCAGTTGTTGTTGCGACGGAGCCAGAACAAGCACAATAGCCTGATGTTAAGGAGGAGGTTGAGAAGGAAGAGGGCAAGGGTTTTGGCTCAGGCGTTCTGCGGGGTAATGACTGCAACCTCCGTTCAAAGGAACGTGTGGGTGTGGAGTCACATTGATGTCATGCGCCATGTTGTTGTAACTTTTTTTTGAGAGACCCGCCGCCTACTTCAGCGCAGAATAGTGACGTTTGTGGCTTGTTGATGACGTGTAAGTCGGATGAACGCGACCTGGCGGTTCAGACTGAAGTCGCATATGAAAAGATCGGATAGGAATCGGAATTAGGACCATATATCCAAACGGCCTGGGTCGGATTTGAAAAAATCGGATCTGTGTCGTTCATATTGTCAATAAAAGATCGGATACAGGTCACATATGGGCGAAAAGATCGGATTTGAGTCACTTCAGCCTGCAGTGTGAACGTAGTGTTAGTGATCTCAATTTTTCCCATTCTGATGTTTTGTTTTGTTTTTTTAAAGATATTTTTTGGGCTTTTTGCACCTTTATTGGATAGGACAGTGTAGAGACAGGAAATGAGCGGGAGAGAGACGGGGAGGGATCGGGAAATGACCTCGGGCCGGAATCGAACCCGGGTCGCCCAGATCCATGGCATGGCGCCTCATCCACCCGAGCCACGACACCCCCGCATTCTGATGTTTGAAGTGAACATTAACTGAAGCTCTTAATTTGTATCTGCATGATTTTATACATTGTGCTGCTGTCAAGGGATCGGCTGATTAGAGAACTGCAGGTGGATGGGTGTTCCTAATAAAGTGGTTGGTGAGTGTATCCGTGCAGGAAGTGTGAGCGCTCTTCTCTGTTTTGATGATGTGGTGACCGTGCAAGAACATTTTGACAAATGCTACCTAATGGATTGTTTGTGATTTATGGGCCACCTCACACACACCATGTCATATTTTATGGCTTTGCTGTCCAGGTTATAATATTGTTTCATAAGGATGTATAGTATATTATTTTCTGAATGTTGGAGTATATTTGGCAGGAATAGTTTTTTAAACTTTAAATCTGAGCTAAGAGTGTTAAATCTGGCCTAGTGTTTGTTTGGGTTAACATTTTGAATTTTGTCACGCAGACAAATCGCTGATAGCCATCTTGCCAGATCCGTCATGTTTCAAGACTTGGCTATTATTATTATTTTTTTCGTTTAATTTCATCCCCCTTCCCTTCAGATTCTCCCAGTGGAATTGGTGGATGGAAAGTTGGTTACTACAGTGGATGTAGGTGCAGAACCGGTTTCAAAGCCCCTGTCTTTTAAAGACCCCAACTTTGTGGTAGGTCTCCAGACAAGCTTTCAAACTGCTTTGGGGTCCGGAGTTTTTTCAACTGAAAAATACGGACTTGTAACTGAACCTGCATGATGATGCTGATGTTCAGATCTTGCACACAATTCAGTTTGCTCCCGTATATTATTCTTGTAAGTGTCTTCTAATAATTGTAAAGCAAATGTTTTAATTTCCTTGTGTTGTGGGTGTCGTCATCCCCCCCGTAGCACTCTGGTATCGGCGGGGCGGCTGCAGGGAAAAAGAATCGGACGTGGAAGAACCTGAAGCAGATTCTGGCAGCAGAGAGAGCGCTGCCCTGGAGAATCAGTGATCCTAACTGTATGTCTGAGTCGCGCTTAAACTGAAATTATGCTTTGCAAAATGGCAACTTTTTAATTTAGCTCTCTTGATTTCTGACAGATTATAACATAGATGCTCCTCCTTCCCTGAAGCCTCCTAAAAAGTATTCTGATATTTCAGGCTTACCGGTGAGTGAGAATTATTTCTTAGTTCTGCTAATTGCTGTGTACATGCTATTTCTGTGCTTTGAGTTTTGATATGGTCATCCATCCATTATCTGTAGCCGCTTTATCCTGTTCTACAGGGTCGCAGGCAAGCTGGAGCCTATCCCAGCTGGCAGCTGACTACGGGCGAAAGGCGGGGTACACCCTGGACAAGTCGCCAGGTCATCACAGGGCTGACACATAGACACAGACAACCATTCACACTCACATTCACACCTACGGTCAATTTAGAGTCACCAGTTAACCTAACCTGCATGTCTTTGGACTGTGGGGGAAACCGGAGCACCCGGAGGAAACCCACGCGGACACGGGGAGAACATGCAAACTCCGCACAGAAAGGCCCTCGCTGGCCACGGGGCTCAAACCCGGACCTTCTTGCTGTGAGGCGACAGCGCTAACCACTACACCACCATGCCGCCTCTTGATATGGTGATGAAATATAAAAAAAAAAAATCAGTGATTGAATGAGAAAAGAAATTGAAATGAAACCTATTGTAGAGCTGCAGCCACAACTTACAACCCCAATCTGCACAAGTAAGGTCTGTCTGTCTGTCTGTCTAATCTATCACTAATGCAACACAGTGGCATTTGCATCTTTAAAAAAACCCCCAAAACCCTCAGCAGGTCATTGCCCAGTATTTGATTATGAGCGCAATGTTTTGTCCTCACATTGTAGTAGGCATGTCAGGTGAAAATTCAGCCCAAATTGCTTGAAACTGCTCTCATTGAATTCAGAATTAAATGCAGAACAACATAGTTTTTACAGAATTAAAAAGTATGTTCTTGAGATATTACAAATCAAAGATTGAAAAAACGGCTTAATTTTTAGAAAACTGCAGTAATATTCCGTATGAGGATCATGTGGTCCAAAATGGGCCTCATTTAACGAATGAGAGCAAATGTTTTTTTCTAGTGCTGTCAAAAATGTCGCGTTATTAACGCGTTAACTTGACTCAATTTTAACGGCGATAATTTTTTTATCGCGAGATTAACGCTCTGTGACATGATGTAGGTTTTTCATAAGCTTTTGAAACTGCCAGGAACTTGGAACAGAGACAAAACGATAGCAGCTAGACTGTAATGCCACGCCCCGCACAGCCAGAGTCCTCTGCCCTCCCCCGAGAACCAGCGCGGGCAGGGCGCGCTAGTAGAGATGGGATTTATGGCTGTTTGATGGGATCTGCATCTTTGTGATCCGTTCTTTGAAAAGAGCCGTTCAAAAGACTGGCTCATTTAGCTCTTTTTAAATATTAATTCAGTTTTAAGAAGACAGCGTCTAAAGAAGCCAGATCCCTCTGAACTGTAAACTCAATGCTATCCCAGAAATCCTTCCTGTAATATGCAAATTTGGCCGCCTTTGATTGGACAGCGCGACGCATCAACAGGCAGAAAGTGTAAAAGTACAAAATGTGTTAAGTGAGCTGAAACAGTAAAGATCAGATTCAATGCAATATTTATCAACGAACAACTTAAACTTAATATAATAGTGTACTTTATATTATAATCAAGCATGTCAAGCCTACCGTCACTGTGTAACCTGTCTCTCTGATTAAAAGTTGTAGACTAACTCAAACAGTAGCTCATTTCACTCATGGTTCTCTTGCTCGCCCCGCGCCGGTGCTCGGCTTAGGTTTTACTTTGCAGTTGCTGTGACAAGACGTGTTGTGCTTTGTAATAAAAAAAAAAAACCATTGGTACAAAGCAAGAGAATTACAATGGTCTTTTATGTGACAAAAATGTGCGATTAAATTGCGATTAATCGCGAGTTAACTATGGCTGTCGCGACATTAATCGCGATTAATTATTTTAATCGCTTGACAGCACTAGTTTTTTCTTAACTTAATATCTTGAAAAATTATCATGGAAATTGGAAGGCACATAGATGGTTAAATACTGAATACAAGGTTTGAAAAATTAGTAAAGACAAATTATGTAAATTAGTATTAAGTATGCTAATTATGTAAACTTGCTAAATCTGTACCCTCTCTTCTTCGAAGTTTCACCAGATGGCTTTATTTGTGCAGTATAAAGCTGATCTTGACTCTCATTTACACATCACAGAGAAGGAGAAATCAATTTTGATTATAAAGACCGTTATAAAATATGCATAAATAAGCATTGAATGTCATTCATATCTACCATTCTCTATCAAAATAAAAAAAAGTAATAAAATATTATTTCTAATACCCTCTTTGTGCTCTCTAGGCCTTTGTATTTCTCAAAAGTAGGGCCTACTAGTGTTTATATGAAAGAATATCAATGATTATTTCGATTAACATTCGCAGCTTTCAAGGCTAACCTTGAAAAAAACTGTGTGAACCACATTCCGATTAATTGAATTGAAATGAACACTTGCGTTTCTGGCTTCCGGTTTTTAAAAATATCATTCCGACCACTAAGCTCTCAATATTTTTCATCAAAACAACTGCAGTTATATTCTAAAATAGTTATTTATTGACAGGAATCAGTTTGATGTGAAAATTCAATTAATTGGAAGTAGGTAAAGCTATGAAAACTCACTTCAGAGTCTCCCGTGAGTCATAACCTCAAAACTAGCTGACGGAAAATTTTCCTGAATACTTCATCAGAAACAGTGAGGGCGAGAGAACATCCCTATAAAAGTTATCTGATTTTTGATATTCACGAGGAACCCAGTCAGAAACTGATCAGAGAGAGAGAGAGCCTGAGCACTTTGCCGTGACTCAAAAAGCACTGGCAGTTTCCTGATGTCACGTGAGCAGAGTTTTTACTCTGTACCGACTTCAACCTGCCGTTACTCCCAAAGTACTGAACAGATCTTAATGATCTCTTTGGAAAGCAGGAATAAGCTTTGTAATGATAGAAAATATTCAGGAGTTAAGCAATGGCCGATTTGGAAACTTAAATGAGCGTCTGCACAATTTTCACGGCCAGCGAGCGTCTGATATACCTGATTGTAGGTTAAAGATATTTTTGAGTCTTTCTTTGGCAAGCATCATTATTTTCCCCTGATCTGTTTAATTGTGAAGTGTGACTGCTTTGTACTGGTTTTTATTTTGCACAGTTTTATCAGTTCCACATAGCTGTATGGTCCTGATTCTGAAATGATCTGTTGTCTGCGCATGCTAATTAGTCCACCAGCTTAGACAGCCAGATTGTGCCTCTCCTGATATGTGTAATAAAGCAGGTGTTGGGATTTGGAACAAGAAGCTCACGTAAGGAGCATTAGGTTTAAGCATGCATACCAAATGCTGATTTTTTTAAAAAACAATTTTTTTTTTGTGAAAGTTAATAAGGTCATGTGTTTCTGGTGTACAGTACTAGCCAAAAGTTTGGACACACCTCCTAATTCAATAGTTTTTATTTATTTTTATTAATTACTTTGACATGACTTGTCTTTTAATGGTGGGTGTTGTTTTTCTTTACTTAGTTGAGTGGTTCTTGACTGAAATACTACAGTTATCGAATAGGGCTATTTACTGTACATTTACTATTTACTGTTTGATCTCAAGCACATTAAGAAGGCAAGACATTGCACTAATTAACTTTTGATGAGGTACTCCTGTTAATTGAAAAGCATTCCAGGTGACTACCTCATGAAGCTGGTTAAGATAATGCCAATTGAGGTTTTTCACCTGATGTCACAGGGTCACGTGACGCCCCGGTGTCCGCCATTTTGAAGGTCAAGCTAGCTAATGTCAACAACATCATAGCTAGTATGTTACTGTAGCAATGTTTACGTTCAGTCATTTGGATGACTGTTAAAACCTTTCAGTCTCAAGTTTTTCCTTTACTGTATTTAATAGTTTACTGTAATTATGATCCGGCAGCTATTTACACCGGATCCAGTGTAAATAGCTGCCGGAGCGCGCTCTGGCTTGCTCCCCCTCAAATTAAGCAGCGCGCTCCGGCTTGCTCCCGGAGTGCTCTGGCCGAGGTTCCGGAGCGCGCTCCGGCTTGCTCCCCCTCAAATTAAGCAGCGCGCTCCGGCTTGCTCCCGGAGCACTCCGGGAGCAAGCTGGAGCACGCTGCTTAATTTGAGGGGGAGCAAGCTGGAGCGCGCTCCGGCAGCTATTTACACTGGATCCGGTGTAAATAGCTGCCGGATCATAATTACAGTAAACTAGTAAATACAGTAAAGGAAAAACTTGAGACTGAAAGGTTTTAACAGTCATCCAAATGACTGAACGTAAACATTGCTACAGTAACATACCAGCTATGATGTTGTTGACATTAGCTAGTGCTAACAGCTAGCTGCTAGTACACTGCTACAACACAGACACCGACCCTAATAATACAGTTCTTGGTCATTGCCTGGTAACAGCAAATTTATAACGGGCCATGTCTCAACAGACTAAGAAGTTATTTCAATGACATTTAATAACATTTTGTTTATCCTGAGGACCGAAAGTAAATGAAAATGTGAACAAACCTTAGCTGTAATAAGATGGCGACCACCGGCTCCAGGGACGACCCGCTGATGTAGGCATGTTACCCAGCCTGACACAAAATATTTGTAGGCATCCAAACTCTTGTACGCTTTCAGATCAATACCTGTGTATGGCGATGGGTTTTTAATGACATAGGTATACAGATCATGTGGGCCGAAGTCAGGTAAAGACGAGGGCTTCGTGTACTTCCGTACGTCAGTGAACAATCCTGGTGGAAGCAGGTAAACGTCGTTTTCTAAGCCTGCTAACCTCAATTTTTGCAAATACCTCTCCCTCTGCTCGCCCTGTAAATGCCCTACGTCGCTGGATAGTGAAGGTGTTTTCTGCATCTCGCTCCTTTTTCTTTTACGTTTTTCGTTTGTCGCCTTCCTCGCATTCAAACTGATTCGAGCCGTGACGTCCAAAATGGCAGCCTAACGATGCATCACATGACTTGGTCACGTGGGTGAAAAACCTCAATAGTGTGCACAGTGTCAAGGTAAACGCTGGCTATTTTGAAGAATCTAAAATAGCATATATAATATATATATTTAGGCACTGCCTAAAAGCAGCGCTCTTGATGAGTGTAAAATGTGTTAGTAAATGATCCCATATTATTTTCTTAAAAAACAAATTAAAAATAAGTGCTGGATTTAAAAACCCATCTACCTTATGGGTTGTTTTACAATCAGGGTACAAAGTTTGTGTCACAGGGGTCCAAAATTCAAATTGATTCAAACTGGTTTTTGTACCAGTTTTTAAGTGAAGGACAAGTTAAAGAACAGATTTCAGGTAATTTTTTGGCACGTGTATGGTAGTTTTGTGTAATCTGCTATAAGATAAAGAAAAGTAGCAAAAATGTTATCAAAGACTCCTTGTCAAAAAATAGCTGATTAGAAATAAAATTCCAACAGTTAAGAAATTGTTAGTAGTCCATAACATTAGGTGAATGTTATAGCATGTTCATGAACTATTTAGGTTTTTTTTCTTGTGTAGTCTGCAGACCTTGCACAGCCTTGTTCATTTAAGTGTCACCTATTTCTTTAAATTGACAAAAAATTGGAGAGGACATTTTTTTTTTTGACAATTCAGAATCCACTACTTCCATAGTGCTTTTAAATACAAGGCTGTAAGCTCTGTGTTAGTTGTCTCTAATATTTATGTCCCAATATCTTGACCACATTTTAGGATGAAAATAATCATTTTAGATATGTTATTTTATATTGAAAATGTAAAATGAAAATGTCCTTGGAGAGGACATTTTTTTGACACAATTACATACTAATTTGATCAAAATAGTCTGAAAACTTACTGACATTCAACATTAAAACTTAACTATGTTTCCAATGATATGGAACCAAATATTTGTTTTATGGTATAAAGAATGATTTAAGTGCATCCCTTTTGGAGCTACCTGTGGTCAAAAAAGCAGTTTTTCTAAATGACACGAGTAATTTTACTAAATATGACATACAGTATATTCACCAAAAATAACGTTATCACCAAATATTTTTTTTGCATGGTAAATAGAGCTATCACAGGGCTACAATAAACAACCAAGTTTATTTAGTCAAGCCTTTTGATATTGAAGATAATAAGTGTTAAATGTGATTTTTAGTTTGCATACCCTGATTGTAAAACAACCCTTATGTAAATAAAGATACAAATTTCATTGTATAGTTGTGTTTGAGATGCGTTGCATTGCACTTACGATTGGGCACCCTGTGATGGTGTACGGACGTTGTACGGTTGCAAAAGCCATAAAAATCAGGTTGATGTATTACCATAATCTCTTGAATATGGAACTTCTCTGCTATGAAGCATATTACGTTTATCACTTTCTTGTTTACTATATATTAGAGAGAGGATATTACACGGTCATGCGAAGATATAAAGTTTATCTTTGGTGAATGTCTACAGTGGTGCTTGAAAGTTTGTGAACCCTTTAGAATTTATATTTCTGCATAATATGACCTAAAACATCAGATTTTCACACAAGTCCTAAAAGTAGATAAAGAGAACCCAGTTAAACAAATGAGACAAAAATATTATACTTGGTCATTTATTTATTGAGGAAAATGATCCAATATTACATATCTGTGAGTAGCAAAAGTATGTGAATCTTTGCTTTCAGTATCTGGTGTGACCCCCTTGTGCAGCAATAACTGCAACTAAACGTTTCCGGTAACTGTTGATCAGTCCTGCACACCGGCTTGGAGGAATTTTAGCCCGTTCCTCCGTACAGAACAGCTTCAACTCTGGGATGTTGGTGGGTTTCCTCACATGAACTGCTCGCTTCAGGTCCTTCCACAACATTTTGATTGGATTAAGGTCAGAACTTTGACTTGGCCATTGACTTGGCTTACATTAACTTTATTCTTCTTTAACCATTCTTTGGTAGAACGACTTGTGTGCTTAGGGTCGTTGTCTTGCTGCATGACCCGCCTTCTCTTGAGATTCAATTCATGGACAGATGTCCTGACATTTTGCTTTAGAATTCACTGGTATAATCCAGAATTCATTGTTCCATCAATGATGGCAAGCCGTCCTGGCCCAGATGCAGCAAAACAGGCCCAAACCATGATCCTACCACCACCATGTTTCACAGATGGGACAAGGTTCTTATGCTGGAATGCAGTGTTTTTCCTTTCTCCAAACATAACGCTTCTAATTTAAACTAAAGTTCTATTTTGGTCTCATCCGTCCACAAAATTTTTTTCCAATGGCCTTTTGGCTTGTCCATGTGATCTTTAGCAAACTGCAGACGAGCAGCAGTGTTCTTTTTGGAGAGCAGTGGCTTTCTCCTTGCAACCCTGCCATGCACACCATTGTTGTTCAGTGTTCTGCTGATGGTGGACTCATTAACATTAGCCAATGTGAGAGAGGCCTTCAGTTACTTAAAAGTTACCCTGGGGTCCTTTGTGACCTTGCTGAGGATTACAGGCCTTGCTCTTTGTTGTGATCTTTGTTGGTGGACCACTCCTGGGGAGGGTAACAATGGTCTTGAATTTCCTCCATTTGTACACAATCTGTCTGTCTGTGGATTGGTGGAGTCCAAACTCTTTAGAGATGGTTTTGTAACCTTTTCCAGCCTGATGAGCATCAACAACGCTTTTTCTGAGGTCCACAGAAATCTCCTTTGTTCGTGCCATGATACACTTCCACAAACATGTGTTGTGAAGATCAGACTTTGATAGATCCCTGTTCTTTAAATAAAACAGGGTGCCCACTCACACCTGATTGTCATCCCATTGATTGAAAACACCTGACTCTAATTTCACCTTCAAATTAACTGCTAATCCTAGAGGTTCACATACTTTTGCCACTCACAGATATGTAATATTGGATCATTTTCCTCAATAAATAAATGACCAAGTATAATATTTTTGTCTCATTTGTTTAACTGGATTCTCTTTATCTACTTTTAGGACTTGTGTGAAAATCTGATGATATTTTAGGTCTCATTTATGCAGAAATGTAGAAAATTTTAAAGGGTTTACAAACTTTCAAGCACCACTGTAGCATGATATTGAATGAGTCAAAGACGAGTTCAGTATCATGCTAGCTGAATGGAATATATCTGATATACCATGAAAAAAACTATTTTTTATTATTATTTATTATTATACATATTTGATGGAACAATTATAGATTTTACAAATTGTCACAGTCGCTCGCTAGTGCAGAGGTTTTACGTGTAATGCATATCTTATGGCATTTTATCATAAGATGCATATTACAAATTTTAAAGTTTTCTGTTGCGCATGCGCAGAAACATTTCTTTGTTTGCTCGCAGTAAACTGTCGCAGTAAAATCTTGCATGCGTAGTAGAAAACTCTCATTGAATATTTCCATGAGCTCCGACGTCTGACGACATGTCTTGATAACAATGCGGTATTGTAAACCATATTCAATGCTCATTCTCCATTGGGTAGAGTGACGTAATACACGTAGGATAAGCGATATGCTAACAACGTCGCATGCAATCAAACCAAATGAATTAAACCTGCTAGAAGGGAATAGAATACATGTTTTTATTCCATCTGAAAAGTGTCCTGTACGTATAATAATTCCCAGTAAAACACTTGTATCCATATAATGTTATTTCATAGTTTTGATGTCTTCAGTATTGTTCTACGCTGTAGAAAATGGTCAAAACACAGGAAAAACCTATGAATGAGTAGGGGTGTACAAACTTTTGACTGGTAGTGTATGTGATTAATAATAATATGTTCTGTGCCATTTTATTTGCAGTATATTATCTAGATTGTGTAGCTAGAATTTTATTCCAAGGTAAGCTATATGTAGTTCACATTTGAACTTAAAGTATATATTGGATATTCGTATTTTTATTATGTAACTGGATAAACGGCATCTAATTATAGAATCTAATTTAATCATACGATATGATGTGGTTCCTGAATTAAGCATGATGAGACACTTTAAACAATGAAATGTAAACGGAATGTCTGGTGTATTACAAGTGAACCTTTAAGTATGGCTGAGACGCCTACTAGTAGACAAACATTTTAAAAATATCCGGAGTAAAAACGTCACATGGCTATTGCTTCAAAGTAGAGTAATGTATGTGTATGAAATTCCTAAATTGTTTGGTAAATACTTTTGGCATTTTGTTTCTCCAGGCAAACTACACAGACCCTCAGACTAAGCTGCGGTTTACCTCATCTGAAGAGTTTTCGTACATCCGTCTCCTACCTACAGATGTAGTGGCGGGCTACCTGGCATTACGAAAAGCCACCTGCATCGTGCCCTGATCATCTCTCTCTCTCTCACACACGTTCATGTCCAATTTTCTGAATACATGAAGACAACACTGGACTCGCTTCAAACGTTGTGTTCAGGAAATTACATCAGGCACTAGTGACTTCCTGAGTATGACACAAGATCACAGAAACTCATTTGTTATGATCCTTGTTAATGGCAAAGTTGTACATGTGTATCACTGTGAGGTAATATCTTATTGAATTGTATTTAAGATTCATTCTCAATATTTGGTTTATTAGATGTTAAATGATTGACTCACAAAGCTATTTTGTATGTTTGTTTGCTGTATAATATAAAGCTGGGGCTTTTAAAGTGGTGTCTGTCTGTTAGTTTTTATCCCCCGCTGGCCGAAAGGCCCGAAGAGGGATTATGTCGTGGCAAGGTCCGTCCGTCTATCCGTCCCAGGAAGGGTACTCGCCTTCTGAAATCAACTCCTCTCACAATTTTTGGAAGAATTTCATGAAACTTGACAGGATTCTTTGTTGTTATATGTCTGTAATACGCATATTGCAATTTCGTTCAATTCAGTCACATTTTACTAGAGTTACAGCTCTTGGTTACCAAACTTGTACTTTGACAATTTCATGAAGGTGTATGAAGCACTTACAGCATAGAAATAGTTGGCAGCAGGGGATATTGTGCTCTCAGAACACGCTTGTTTAACATGGAGTTGTGTTTTGCTGACCTTTGCTGTTCTGGATAATAAATTAAGATTATGTAGCTCTTATGGGGGGGCGGCACGGTGGTGTAGTGGTTAGCGCTGTCGCCTCACAGCAAGAAGGTCCTGGGTTCGAGCCCCGGGGCCGGTGAGGGCCTTTCTGTGCGGAGTTTGCATGTTCTCCCCGTGTCCGCGTGGGTTTCCTCCGGGTGCTCCGGTTTCCCCCACAGTCCAAAGACATGCAGGTTAGGTTAACTGGTGACTCTAAATTGAGCGTAGGTGTGAATGTGAGTGTGAATGGTTGTCTGTGTCTATGTGTCAGCCCTGTGATGACCTGGCGACTTGTCCAGGGTGTACCCCGCCTTTCGCCCGTAGTCAGCTGGGATAGGCTCCAGCTTGCCTGCGACCCTGTAGAAGGATAAAGCGGCTAGAGATAATGAGATGAGATGAGCTCTTATGGATTAAAAATTTGGAAAGATGAGCTGACATTAACAGTTTAAAAAAAAATCACAAATGCACAGTGATATTACGGGCGTATTAAAGCATTTCTTTTTCTTTTAATGTGTTGACTAAGTTCCAGGCACTGCAGAAATTTTAATTATCACATGGCTACAACACGTTCCTTCATAAGGAATAAGGTAATTAAATGTCATTGTAATGTTGGTTATGATTCAAGCTCCTAAACCATCAAGCTGCCACTGTTGGGTCCTTGAGCAAGGCCCTAAACCCGTTTTGCTCCAGAGGTGCCGTATTACAGCTGCTTGTGCTCTGACCCCAACATCCTAACAAGCTATATGTGACAAAGGCTTCTTTGTTTTTTTTTTTTCTTCATGTACATGTTTATTCTGCCGCATGTACCTCATAAAAGTAAACATTTTCATTGGGTGTGCTCGTTAGATTTATTATTATTAGCCTAACATGACATACACTACAACAGTGTTTCTTTGTGATGAAACATTTTACCACAAAATGTCATCGAAAAGGTTGCAGATATTACCAAGCAAGTTAGCAGTATGCTATTCTTCTCCAACTATCAAATGAAAATCAGAGAAGACCGATCTGTAGCTGGGATCGCTGGTATAACTGGACTAGCAGGGTGAACTGTATAATTATATCATCCAAGCATTTTTATTATTTGTTACATCAAACGCCGGGGCGGCACGGTGGTGTAGTGGTTAGCGCTGTCGCCTCACAGCAAGAAGGTCTGGGTTCGAGCCCCGTGGCCGGCGAGGGCCTTTCTGTGTGGAGTTTGCATGTTCTCCCCGTGTCCGCGTGGGTTTCCTCCGGGTGCTCCGGTTTCCCCCACAGTCCAAAGACATGCAGGTTAGGTTAACTGGTGACTCTAAATTGACCGTAGGTGTGAATGTGAGTGTGAATGGTTGTCTGTGTCTATGTGTCAGCCCTGTGATGACCTGGCGACTTGTCCAGGGTGTACCCCGCCTTTCGCCCGTAGTCAGCTGGGATAGGCTCCAGCTTGCCTGTGACCCTGTAGAACAGGATAAAGCGGCTAGAGGTAATGAGATGAGATGAGGCATCAAACGCCTGTGTCTAGTATTAGCATTTGAGCATGACCTGGGGGTGTTGCCCATTCAGCTATTCACCTGCTTGAAGTTATAACACTATAAACACAGAATTCAGCTGGTCAGGAAAAGAAAAGGAATAGTCAAGTGTCTTCACTGTCCTGTCTTAATTTGTAATAAGCTCTCATGAGTTTTTTTTAAACGGTTGTCTCTATAGGTGTTAGCATTGTTAGCTAAATTCTATGCTAACGAGTTAAGATCAGTGGTGTAGTGACAGCTGAAAACCACATGAGAACTCAAACAGATTTGCTGGTATGAGAAAGGTCTGTGTCAGTGTCTTTGCTGTCCTGGTTTTGTTTGTAATGAGCAGTGACGATTATTTTTTTTTCTTCAGCTGAATGTTACTCAGTGGCGGTTCTAGACCAAAATTACTAGGGGGGCCGAGGTGGGGCCAGTGTTTTTTCAAGGGGGCACATATGGACAAAACATGGCAATATTTAAGCGTTCAAAATGTTTTGTTTAGTTTATTTAAAACCAAAACAAAATACATTGAGCATAAATACAATGAGAAACATTCTGTCTCAATAGCCTAAACATAAAATAAATTGTGTTCAATAAATCTTAAAACCATGTTTCTCTTTTTTGTAAAATAAGATTTCTATTTTTGCATACAATGAATCTTTTCTTCAGATGTGGCTGCACTGGAGTGTCGTCCAAGCACTTGCTGATATCTGGAGAAAGATGAATACAGTAAATATGAGAGTGCTACTGAGAACATTTATCATTATTCATTTATTAATTTATTATTATATCTATTATTTTTATTTTATATTTATAATTTTTATTCACACTTCACACTTTCAGGGTAGGCTATATGAATTGTAGGCCAACACTGCTCACACACACGCATTTGTTCAACATCACAAACCTGATGGTGCTGTACTTGATATGCATGGTGAATCTGGTTGTCCCAATGACTCGTTGGGTTGTCCCTCATTCTGTCCCTCAATCTGATCCTGAATGTCTTCATCCTCACTCTCAGATTGCCTTTCAGATGCCTCACTTTCCACCTCTCCAACCACCACCTCTGGCTCTCTCTCCACCTCTGGCTCTCTCTCCTCTTTCATAATCTTCATCTTCCTTACTCTCTCTATGTTGCTTTTTGCCAACAGTGGCAAAAAAGGACATAATGTCCTTCTTGCTCCTTTTCATGATGATAGCCTACAGTAGGCCTATACTAAAAAGTAAACGGAGAGGAATGTAGCCTCTACATATCACAAGGCCATTCGAGTTTTACAAGAAGGTTAAACACTGTCGGTTATTTTACTCATTTCCCAAAAATATTAAGTTAGGCTACTTATTGCTGTGCAACGCACTTTTAAGAAAGCGCAATAAAACGGATTTATTATTGTAGTGAACAACAACAGTAAAACACGGATATGTGCAAACACTGATGTTACAAAATTGAATAATTTTCCTTACCTTCGCTTCTTTGCAGTAGCCTAGTTCTTGCAGGGCTGCAGCTGTTATCTCTCACGTCCGAAGTTTACAATTCGCGCTGCTGCTGATCTTTCTGTTGCAGGTAACGGTGTGCGTGTAGAACACTCCGTCATGTCAGTTCCGATCTTCGAGCCAGCACATGTCGAAATTAATAAAGCTTATTATCTGTTCAGCACAGGGGCCACAACAGGGGCCAGGAGCAATTTTACAGGGGCACTGGCCCCCCCGGCCCCCATTTAAAACCGCCTATGATGTTACTCCCAGTGTTACCTAGTTAACTGCAAGGGAGTAAGCTAGCATTACATAGCATTGTCTAGCAAATCATGACATTCCTAGCTCTCTAAATGATTAGTTATCTGGTTTATTCCTTATGTAAAAACAAACATTCAAACTACTCAATGCAGATTGGATTTATGTGTCTGTAGCAACGTTGATAATTCTGGGCACAATTTCATCCAAAGTTGATTATTTATTCTATCTTTTGTTCACTTTTTACACCGCTTATCATTTGAAGTCATGGGTGGGCTGGAGCCAATCCCAGCTGACACTGGGTGAGAGGTAGGGTACAGACTGGACAGGTGGCCAGGCTTTTGCGGATCTAACACACACAGACAGCCAGACAGCCATTCACACTCTCATTCACACCTATGGGCAATTTAGAGTAGCCAGTTGACCTAATCCATATGTCTGGATTGTCGGAGGAAACCAGAGGATTGGAGGAAACCCATGCAGGCATGAGAAGAACATGCAAACTCCACCCAGGTAAGACCCCAGTTGGCCGGCAGGTTCAAACCCAGACCCTGCTTGTTGTGAGGTGACAGTGCTAACCACTGCACCACTATGGTGCCTATCGATGATTTAATCTTTAACTTTAGCATTCATTATTTTGGACTTTTGTGGAACAGTGTGTAACAGCACCACCAACAGTCTTAGAATAATACACAGAATGGTATAAAGTGAGTACGAGGCCGAGTTTAGAAGTTTGCTGACATCTAGAGGCAGTAGCCAAATTTGAAATCATGCAAAGGTGGTACTACTAACTACTATTATATTTGTTTTTATTATATTTTTAAAGTGAGTGATTAAAGAATAATGTTTTTGTCAACCATCCATCATCTGTAACAGCTTATCCTGTGCAGGGTGAGAGGCGGGGTACACCCTGGACAAGTCACCAGGTCATCGCAGGGCTGACACAGAGACAAACAACCATTCACACCTACGGTCAATTTAGAGCCAACAATTAGCCTAACCTGCATGTCCTTGGACTGTGGGGGAAACCGGAGCACCCGGAGGAAACCCACGCATACACGAGGAGAACATACAAACTCCACACAGAAAGGCCCCCGTCGGCCGCTGGGCTCGAACCCAGAACCTTCTTGCTGTGAGGCAACAGTCCTAACCACTACACCACCGTGCTGCCTTTTATCAACCAGTTTTGCCATTTTTGTCGTGTCATTCAGTCTTAATAATGTCAGTCTTGATAGAACGACATAGTTCTCTATAGAACTACTGACATCCTCTATAAAAATGAGCAAAATTATACAGCCTAAAAACAACAATGAATGCAATAAGTTATATTTTGAATAAGTAAATTGTATAGTTTATGTGGACCTCCCTCTTGAATTCAGACCACAGCTAAAATGGTCATTGCAAAACATAAAAATAGATTAGAAGATTGAGACCATGTCTCAGTTCTGAACACCAATTAGAAAAGACCAGGAGGTCACCATTCAGTGCTTTATAGTGTATCATGTATTCAGCGCTGTATTTTATAATTATTGTATACATTTTATAGCATGGATCTAGTTTTGGTTGGGACTCTGGCTGCTGCTTTTTAGACTAATGGGACCTGGTGTTCAGGGTTTACATCCTGCCCAGTCCTTTTATACCATCATCGTCATGCTCTGCCATGACTACCACTTCTGCTCTTGGGCCATTAACTGTCTCTACATTCAAATGTGGCTGAAAAGGAGATTTTTAAGGTGTGGCAGAGGTTCTGTACTGGAGGAGACAGTTCAAATTAAATTGCTGTGGTGGCTTATTGAATGATTGTGTTGTTGCTTTTATAAGGGTTCTGAATTCATTATCGTCATCTGAATACAAGCTTGGAGGCTCAGAGGTATCTGGGCTGGACCTCTGCCCGGCAGCACTTATTTTATATGTTGATAATGGTAATATTTCTCAATCATCAGCTGTCAGGTTATAGTCCTATGAAAATCCATGACCTTGAGTTTGACATTTCAAAGTCATTCAAGGTCAAAGATCATGGTGCCAAATGAAAGCCTGTATGGCACTTCCTATAAGTTGATAATGGTAAACATCTGTCTACCATCAACCGTTTTCAAGTTATAACCCTCTGAAAATCCGTGACCTTGAGTTTGACCTTTTAGGGTCACTCAAGGTCAAAGATCTTGGTGCTAAGTGAAAGGCTATATGGGAGTTCCTATTTGCTCATAATAGTAAACATTTGTCTATCGGTAACTGTTTTTGAGTTATAGTGGAAAATATGCTATTTTGACCGAAAGGTTGACTTTTCCAGTGGCCTTGACCTTCACCTTGATCCGATTACCTCAGATTTAATCAGGTACTCTACGGACCATTGCCCACCTCATCTCATCTCATTATCTCTAGCCGCTTTATCCTGTTCCACAGGGTCGCAGGCAAGCTGGAGCCCATCCCAGCTGACCACGGACGAAAGGCGGGGCACACCCCGGACAAGTCGCCAGGTCTTCACAGGGCTGACACATAGACACAGACAACCATTCATACTCACATTCACACCTACAGTCAATTTAGAGTCACCAGTTAACCTAACCTGCATGTCTTTGGACTGTGGGGGAAACCGGAGCACCCGGAGGAAACCCACGCGGACACGGGGAGAACATGCAAACTCCGCACAGAAAGGCCCTCGCCGGCCCCGGGGCTCGAACCCAGGACCTTCTTGCTGTGAGGCGACAGCGCTAACCACTACACCACCGTGCCGCCCCATTGCCCACCTACCCTGAAAATTTGAAGTCAATTGGTGCAACTGTCTAGACGCTAGATTGTTAACAGACAGACATACAAACAAACAGCACTGATTACAATACCTCGCCCTGCTTACTCTGTTGTAGGCGAGGTAAAAATTATACATGTAATCTCATCTCATCTCATTATCTCTAGCCGCTTTATCCTTCTACAGGGTCGCAGGCAAGCTGGAGCCTATCCCAGCTGACTATGGGCGAAAGGCGGGGTACACCCTGGACAAGTCGCCAGGTCATCACAGGGCTGATACATAGACACAGACAACCATTCACACTCACATTCACACCTACGGTCAATTTAGAGTCACCAGTTAATCTAACCTGCATGTCTTTGGACTGTGGGGGAAACCGGAGCACCCGGAGGAAACCCACGCGGACACGGGGAGAACATGCAAACTCTGCACAGAAAGGCCCTCGCCGGCCCCGGGGCTCGAACCCAGGACCTTCTTGCTGTGAGGCAACAGCGCTAACCATTACACCACCGTGCCGCCTATACATGTAATATCATAACTTATTCCATAAATATAGAATGAAATGTTTCTCCCAAGATACAACTAAATGCAACTTAATTGGGTCAGCTTACTGGGAAAGAATTCTTATACACTGTAAATTCATGCTTGCTGATGAACATAAAGAGCTCAGAAGAGAAATATTGGCCTGGGAGAGTGTAAAATATTTCATTCATCATATAAAATGTGGGCGGCACGGTGGTGTAGTGGTTAGCGCTGTCGCCTCACAGCAAGAAGGTCCTGGGTTCGAGCCCCGGGGCCGGCGAGGGCCTTTCTGTGTGGAGTTTGCATGTTCTCCCCGTGTCCGCGTGGGTTTCCTCCGGGTGCTCCGGTTTCCCCCACAGTCCAAAGACATGCAGGTTAGGTTAACTGGTGACTCTAAATTGACCGTAGGTGTGAATGGGAGTGTGAATGGTTGTCTGTGTCTGTGTGTCAGCCCTGTGATGACCTGGCGACTTGTCCAGGGTGTACCCCGCCTTTCGCCCGTAGTCAGCTGGGATAGGCTCCAGCTTGCCTGCGACCCTGTAGAAGGATAAAGCGGCTAGAGATGATGAGATGAGATATAAAATGTATAAGTGGTTTTCCCTTTTAAACCAGGACACTGCATGTTGTCTTAAGTTCAAAGACCAGTAGCTTTGTGAGCTAGTTATACTGAGACACAGCGTATTAAAATATTAAGGCGCATGACTAAAAAAATTAACTAAATCAATAAATTGCCTATTTAAATATTTCCGAAGTGCACTCAACGTGAATAAAAAGTAAATAATGCAGGCAAGATACATAAATATTTTTTTTTTATTAAAATCTACTGAGAAACATAAAATGTGCCATAGTCTCAGTTAAAGGAGAGTTACATCACTATGTCAAATAACCTCACCAATAACCATGTGTTGAATTGTCTGACATGCATTAAATATATCTCAATCTCTATTACAGAAGGAAAAAAATTCACAATTCACAAATGTACTGTACCCTATTAAAATTCTAAATTAATACTTTTAAACTGCTTTCATAATTATGCGCCTAAATCGTTTTTTTCCCCCTTATTATTCCTATTTTGCCATTTCTTGCCTAAGGGTTTGAATGAGAGCTGGTTTACAAGGCAAATTGCACCTGGGTGCACGAAAGAGCAAAACTAAACATGGATTTGAACTTACTTTCGTTTACAAGCAACATGCATAAAAGTGCTAAAGGCAATTATTGCAGGTATTGAACTAGCGATATTGTTTTGGGAGGAAAGAATGTGTTTCCTCCCTTTTGTAAGCAGATCTTATTACCTATGTTAATTGAATGTACTCAGTTAAAATAAAAGATCCATTTTGTGTTTATAATGCACAACAAACAAACTGAAACATGAAATTATTCACATAGTTGTTGCTATTGGTTTTGAATACTCCATTTCAGTTCAAATAGAATGGCATGAAAATGCAAATATTAACAGCACCACTTGGAAAATATGTACATTAAAAAAAACAAACTTTTTACACTTAAAAAATCTTACACTTCAATACATTTACACATAAAATATCTGTATCTTAAAACTCTGCATACTGAATATCTTACATTTGTAATATACTGTGCTATGTACAACCAAAATGTCTTCTCAAGAGTCACCTTAATCTGGCTGAAATATTTATTGCTTTTTATTTAGCACTTCATATCTCCTGCTGTCTTAATATATCTCTGGTGCAAATCCTCTTTGCAGAAAAACACACGTAATATTCTGTTTTCTGACAAACCACGCTAACACTTTTGTATCTTGAAAAACTGATTTGGATGATCCCAAAGACCTACGTCTACTTCACTATGCTTGAGAGACTGTTCTGCCCTGCATGCTGAAATATTCAGTAAAATGAGAGGATAGTCTCGGAGGAGGCGATAGAGTGGAGTTGGTTGGTGGCCTAACAGGACTAAATGGTGTTGAAAAGTCGACCGGTGATGATGTGGTGATGATCTTTGGATCGGGGTTCAGAGCCATTTCTTGTCCCTTCCATCCCATGGCCTCGTTTATATTTTTCACGGAGACCTCATTTCAGAAAAATGAAATAATTACAACAAAATGAATGACATCATAAATAACTACTGTCCATAAAAATATTGATGATGAACATTTCAGTTAAAAAAATGAAATGATTTTTTTTTAACTCACTGACTGGATGGAGAAGAGTTCAGTGAAGTTCGGCTGAGAGTCTCCCAGGAAGGTGCTGTTCCCGTAGGCATGATGAGGGAAGCTCTCTGCCCCCATCTCTTTAGGGCTCGACAGTAGTATACCAATTTGAGACGTTCGCACATGATAAGGGAAATTCTTATTAGCTGCTGATGGACGCGTGATGATCTGTAGGAGGATTATTAATAAAAAAAGAAACAGAGAAAAAGCAATGTTAGACGTGTATAGTTCTCCCCCGTAGTACTTATGTCCTATTGAATAATGAGTGTCATTTCAAATGTAGGGTAAAATTTTCAAGTCACATTAGATTTTTTTTAAAACAAGCATTTTCAATTATAAGTTCGATTTTTGAAACAGTTCAGTAGTTTTCGCACTTGGAAGTCAGTATTCTAAGTTATGCAGAACCGGGCATAACAATAAAAATAATTTACAGAGCTTATATCAAGCCGATCAAAAAAACCATCATAAATACACGTTGCCATGGAAAAAACACCCAACACACCATAAACTTGGCAGCCTTCTATGGCATACTTTTATTAGGTGCCTTGCAAAAGCAAAAAATAAAAAAAAACCCAAAAACACAACCACAACTGGCCACATGGAGGCAGCCATGGCCTGAAGGTTCCAGAAGCAGCCTTGGGTTGCCAGTTCAATCCTGGGACTGGCAGGAAAAATGTGGGGAGAGTTGAGTGAATGAACAATACTTTCCCTTCCCTCCGTATCATGGTTGAAGTGCCCTTGAGTGAGGCACCTAACCCTCAACTGCTTCCTGGGCGCTGTAGCATAGCTGCCCACTGCTCTGGGTATGTGTGTGTGTGCTCATTGCTCATTTGTGTTCACTGCTTCAGATGGGTTAAATGCAGAGGAGGAATTTCACTGTGCTTGAGTGTACATGTGACAAATAAAGGCTTCTTCTTCAGCACAGTCTATTGTAGGGGTCCAAACACAGGCAGGTGGAGTTCTCATCTCATCATCTCTAGCCGCTTTATCTTGTTCTACAGGGTCGCAGGCAAGCTGGAGCCTATCCCAGCTGACTACGGGCGAAAGGCGGGGTACACCCTGGACAAGTCGCCAGGTCATCACAGGGCTGACACATAGACAACCATTCACACCTACGGTCAATTTAGAGTCACCAGTTAACCTAACCTGCATGTCTTTGGACTGTGGGGGAAACCGGAGCACCCGGAGGAAACCCACACGGACACGGGGAGAACATGCAAACTCCACACAGAAAAGCCCTCACCAGCCACGGGGCTCGAACCCGGACCTTCTTGCTGTGAGGCGACAGCGCTAACCACTACACCACCGTGCCGCCACAGGTGGAGTTTGACAAGTAAAATACATAATTGTAAACATCTCATCTCATTATCTGTAGCCGCTTTATCCTGTTCTACAAGGTCGCAGGCAAGCTGGAGCCTATCCCAGCTGACTATGGGCGAAAGGCGGGGTACACCCTGGACAAGTCGCCAGGTCATCACAGGGCTGACACATAGACACAGACAACCATTCACACCTACGGTCAATTTAGAGTCACCAGTTAGCCTAACCTGCATGTCTTTGGACTGTGGGGGAAACCGGAGCACCCGGAGGAAACCCACGCGGACACGGGGAGAACATGCAAACTCCACACAGAAAGGCCCTCGCCGGCCACGGGGCTCGAACCCGGACCTTCTTGCTGTGAGGCGACAGCGCTAACCACTACACCACCGTGCCGCCGCAGGTGGAGTTTGACAAGTAAAATACATAATTGTAAACAAACAAACAAAAAAAACCCACTACCATAGCCTTCTGAAACACAGGGAAAAAAGTTTTTAATTTTGATTTTTTTTTAAACATAAGTATTGGGGTGGTAAAAAAAAAAAACACACATTGCAAAAAAAAATGTTAAAACTTAATTTTATTCAAATTTTACAACATGTCCACTGTAATACTAGGAAATGCATAGTATGGGAGAGATGAGCAAAAACATGTCTACGACAGTGGACAAAAATGATTTGCTGGGTCTCAGGAGAACAGAACAAGGGAACAAAGTTGGGGAGTAAACCTAGGCTGGGCAGGACCAAAATAGAACCAAAGGAACAAGGCACTTCATGCCTTTTCAAAGAGTGAAACTGGAAAAGGAATAGTGGACGTGAATGCCTCAGCAAAATATCTGACTGCTGCAGGAGAACTGGAGACGAGGACAACCACAGTGAAGGTCAAGAGAGGTGTGATGACCTCCATTGGCTCCAATCTTGGGTATGTAATGCAGGACAGAGAAGTCTACTCTTACCAGAAATTGGATTGCTAGGTCTGGATAATGAAGTACAGGTGCCCTGGGGAATGCCTTCTCAGCTGGTCACCAGGAGAGTCTGTGTGGAGATGTGTTGAAGGAAAGGCAGAGCCTTTTCTTACAAAGCTCCACAGTTATGGAACAGCCTTCCAAGTAATGTTCGGGAATCAGACACAGTCTCAGTGTTTAAGTCTAGGCTGAAAACATATCTGTTTAGTCAAGCCTTGTGTTAATGGTGTTTATGAGGTAAAAGTGTAGATCTAGAGGGTCCTCAGACATAGTGTTTTAGTAAACTGGGATATATGGATGCTGTCAGTCCCCACTCGCTTGCTCACTCGAGTTTGTTGATGGTGTAGTGGCTGCTGCTTTATGTCCCGGGGCTCCCTCATGCCTGTGTTACCTTCTGGCTCTTCCCTTTTAGTTATGCTGTCATAGTTAGTTGCCGGAGTCCCTGCTTGTACTCAGTGCAATATGTATACTGTTCCTACTTATTCAGGTGACATTGGGCATACCTAACAACCTGTGTTTTCTTCCCCCCCCCCCAAAAAAAAAAAAAAAAAAATCTGTCCCTCTGAGTTACATGGAGTCAACAGGAAATCTTTTGGTGGAGAGGGTGGAGACCTCGACTGGCTATCGTAGCCTGCAGGGAATCGGCCATCAGACATTCTGCCACATATCCCAGATCCGGTGAAATGTAACTGAATTGTCTTGGCCAGCCCTAAGGGTCCCATCTGCATCCCATCATTGCTGAGGAGTGTGCTCCCATCACCCAATTAAGCATCCAGCCAGAGCAGCTCATGATATTTTTTAACCATATTAACATGCCATTGTTGTGTATTATTGTTGTGTGGTACGTCTCTGCGAGCCTACCACACAGACTTAATACTTGTGTCATTTTTAGGGCATACCTAACAACCTGTCCCCCCCCCCCCAATCTGTCCTTCTGAGTTACATGTTGGTCCTGAGATTGAGATGCTGACCTCTTCTGCCCCTCGGACCTGCCTGATCCATCCTGGTGCCCTGTGTCTGGTTGGAGTTTTATCGCATCGCTCCTGTGGAGGACGGCCCCATGAGGACAGTTGAAAGTTACACCTGGAGGACGCTCTGGACTCTTACAGTAATGCTTTTATGGCTGAGGACTACAGTTGACTTGCTAACTTTAGGACTGCAGTTGTCATGAACAGTTTTGCACTCAAGTTTCCATCAATGAAGAGTTACAACATCAACGAAACTGTCTTCATGTTAAAACTGTTAATGTTATAGTCATGTTGTCTGTTGTTGCCCAAATGAGGATGGGTTCCCTTTTGAGTCTGGTTCCTCTCGAGGTTTCTTCCTCGTGTCATCTGAGGGAGTTTTTCCTTGCCACCGTCGCCACAGGCTTGCTCATTGGGGATAAATTAGGGACAAAATTAGCTTATGTTTTAAGTCGTTTAAATTCTGTAAAGCTGCTTTGCGACAATGTTTATTGTTAAAAGCGCTATACAAATAAACTTGACTTGACTTTACTATTCTGTGCAAGATGATGCACTAGAGGGCTTTTTAACAGTTTCTGGGGCTGGTGGTCATGCTGCTTAAGTAGTAGGTAGTCCAGAATGATTGAGAGGGACTCAAGCTGGTTCAAGGGCATAAAGTTATCCAAATGTGCAAGTTCTCTCTGGAACCCTTCCCTGAGTCTTCAACTATCTGTAGTGATTAGAGCTACTGGCTGCCAAATGGAGTGCAGTTTGATGCTCTGCCCTGGATCCCTTCGTTCCGTAGGATAATCAAGCATGGGTGGAATGAAGTTAGTGATGTGCTCATAACACTGTGCTTCCTCTCACTGTTATTCCTAAATGGCTGTGGACCCAAACCCTACAAATATTTGAAGTCATTTATTCATCCAAGTGTGTAAAAGTGTGAAATAGCCCAGCAATAAAGAGCAAAAGAAAAAGAAAGAAAACTCAGTACTGCCATACATTTAAAACCTGATTTGACTGCAAACATGTAGTGATTTTACATTGATATAGTGTATACAGTGTCTTGCAAAAGTATTCATCCCCCTTCGTGTTTGTCCTGTTTTGCCGCATTACAAGCTGGAATTAAAATGGATTTTTGGAGGATTAGCACCATTTGATTAACACAACATGCCTACCACTTTAAAGGTGATTTTTTTTTTTATTGTGACACAAACAATAATTAAGATGAAAAAACAGAAATCTGGAGTGTGCATAGGTATTCACCCCCTTTCATATGAAACCCCTAAATAAGAGCTGCTCCAACCAATTCACTTCATAAGTCACGTAATTAGTTGATTAAGATCCACCTGTGTGCAATCAAAGTGTCACATGATCTGTCACATGATGTCTGGATAAATCAACCTGTTCTGGAAGGACCCTGACTCTGCAACACTACTAAGCAAGCAACATGAAAACCAAGGAGCCTCCAAACAGGTCAGAGACAAAGTTGTGGAGAAGTACAGATCAAGGTTGGGTTCTAAAAAATATCCCATACTTTGAATATCCCAGGGAGCACCATTAAATCCATTATAGCAAAATGGAAAGAATATGGCGCCACTACAAACCTGACAAGAGAAGGCCGCCCACCAAAACTCACAGACCGGGCAAGGAGGGCATTAATCAGAGATGCAACAAAGACACCAAAGATAACACTGAAGGAGCTGCAAAGATCCACAGCGGAGATGGGAGTATCTGTCCATAGGACCACTTTACTGTAAGCTGTACAATCCACAGAATGGGGCTTTACGAAAGAGTGGCCAGAAAAAAAGTCATTGCTTAAGAAAGCACATTTGGAGTTTGCCCAACAGCATGTGGCAGACTCCCCAAACACATTGAAGAAGATTCTCTGGTCAAATGAGACTAAAATGTATCTTTTTGGCCATCATGGGAAATGCCATGTGTGGTGCAAACCCAACACCCTGAGAACACCATTCCTACAGTTAAGCATGGTGGTGGCAGCATCATGCTGTGGGGATATTTTTCATCTGCAGGGACAGGAAAGCTGGTCAGGACTGAAGGAAAGATGAATGGCACTAAATACAGGGCAATTCTGGAGGAAAACCTGTTTGAGTCAGCCTGAGGTTTGAGACTGTCAGTGCGTTTACATGCACATAGAGAGAATCGAATTTCTGCCATTGCTCGACTGAAATCGAAGTTCAAAATGCCATGTATACACCTTAATTCGGCTGAAATTGAACCGAACTTGATTTCTCGTAATCGAGCTACACGACCTAGATTATGCGATTTCTGCCGAGCTACTTAGTGCATGTAAACCCTATTGAGCTACGTATTCGAGCTACAGTGGTGCTTGAAAGTTTGTGAACCCTTTAGAATTTCCTATATTTCTGCATAAATATGACCTAAAACATCATCAGATTTTCACACAAGTCCTAAAAGTAGATAAAGAGAACCCAGTTAAACAAATGAGACAAAAATATTATACTTGGTCATTTATTTATTGAGGAAAATTATCCAATATTACATATACGTGAGTGGCAAAAGTATGTGAACCTCTAGGATTAGCAGTTAATTTGAAGGTGAAATTAGAGTCAGGTGTTTTCAATCAATGGGATGACAATCAGGTGTGAGTGGGCACCCTGTTTTATTTAAAGAACAGGGATCTATCAAAGTCTGATCTTCACAACATGTTTGTGGAAGTGTATCATGGCACGAACAAAGGAGATTTCTGAGGACCTCAGAAAAAGTGTTGTTGATGCTCATCGGGCTGGAAAAGGTTACAAAACCATCTCCAAATAGTTTGGACTCCAGCAATCCACAATCAGACAGATTGTGTACAAATGGAGGAAATTCAAGACCATTGTTACCCTCCCCAGGAGTGGTCACCCAACAAAGATCACTCCAAGAGCAAGGCGTGTCATAGTCGGCGAGATCACAAAGGACCCCAGGGTAACTTCTAAGCAACTGAAGGCCTCTCTCACATTGGCTAATGTTAATGTTCATGAGTCCACCATCAGGAGAACACTGAACAACAATGGTGTGCATGGCAAGGTTGCAAGGAGAATGCCACTGCTCTCCAAAAAGAACATTGCTGCTCGTCTGCAGTTTGCTAAAGATCACAAGGGCAAGCCAGAAGGCTATTGGAAAAACGTTTTGTGGATGGATGAGACCAAAATAGAACTTTTTGGTTTAAATGAGAAGCATTATGTTTGGAGAAAGGAAAGCACTGCATTCTAGCATACGAACCTTATCCCATCTGTGAAACATGGTGGTGGTAGTATCATGGTTTGGGCCTGTTTTGCGGCATCTGGGCCAGGACAGCTTGCCATCATTGATGGAACAATGAATTCTGCATTATACCAGCGAATTCTAAAGGAAAATGTCAGGACATCTGTCCATGAACTGAATCTCAAGAGAAGGTGGGTCATGCAGCAAGACAACGACCCTAAGCACACAAGTCATTCTACCAAAGAATGGTTAAAGAAGAATAAAGTTAATGTTTTGGAATGGCCAAGTCAAAGTCCTGGCCTTAATCCAATCGAAATGTTGTGGAAGGACCTGAAGCGAGCAGTTCATGTGAGGAAACCCACCAACATCCCAGAGTTGAAGCTGTTCTGTACAGAGGAATGGGCTAAAATTCCTCCAAGCCAGTGTGCAGGACTGATCAACAGTTACCGGAAACATTTAGTTGCAGTTTTTGCTGCACAAGGGGGTCACACCAGATACTGAAAGCAAAGGTTCACATACTTTTGCCACTCACAGATATGTAATATTGGATCATTTTCCTCAATAAATAAATGACCAAGTATAATATTTTTGTCTCATTTGTTTAATCGGGTTCTCTTTATCTACTTTTAGGACTTGTGTGAAAATCTGATGATGTTTTAGGTCATATTTATGCAGAAATATAGAAAATTCTAAAGGGTTCACAAACTTTCAAGCACCACTGTACTTACTTCAGCACTGCCCCTTCCAGAAGTGACGAGTGATGAGACCACAAGCGGGAAACACAACAGCCTCAGTCGGCATGACAACAAATCATGACAATGGCATGAATCTTTTCTTTTTGTGGCATTGTTTGCACTGCTAAAATTTAGCTCACTTACTGTATCACCAAATACATCTATACAGCTGTTGCATAGCTGTGAATTGTGTACATAAACAAGTCATTGTATTTGTGTGTGTGTGTGTGTGTGTGTGTGTGTGTGTGTGTATATGTCCAACATCTGAAGAATGTCAATAAAAGCAAAACAATTGAACTTTTTGTGTGTTTATTAAGACACAAGTTAAATTGTAAGCAAAAAAAATTTTTTGTAAGCAAAAAATGGACTTTAGAAAAACATACAATTGTCCAAAATAAGTTGTCTTACAAAACAGTGGTCTGCGCAGGACAGTTTGTAGCCATACAGTCTGTTAGAGCAAGCCTAACAGCTTGAGCACGGAACTTGTGAACACGGAACTGCCAGTGTTGCCAGATTGGGCGGTTTTAAGTGCATTTTGGCGGATTTGAACATGTTTTGGGCTGGAAAACGTCAGCAGTATCTGGCAACACTGCTGATAACTTTGTTTATACTCTTGAATAGCTCTTCTTCATGACGACAACCGGAAGTGTACCAACACGATGGGGCGTGTAGCGCCACCTGTGGCTCAGGTGCACAATGCACCTCACACAATAGCTCGATTTCATCGTGTGCATATAGGATTGGATTTCTCTGGCACCCTGCTGGGACCTTCAGCTCGATTACCGACAGCAGCTCGATTTGGATGTGCATGTAAACGTAGTCACTGATGAAGGTTCACGTTCCAGGAGGACAATTACCGTAAACATACTGCTAAAGCTACACTGGAGTGGTTTAAAGGGAAACATTTAAATGTCTTGGAATGGCTTAATCAAAGCCCAGACCTCAGTCCAATTGAGAATCTGTGGCATAACTTGAAGATTGCTGTACACCAATGCAACCCATCTAACTTGAAGGAGTTGGAGCAGTTTTGCCTTGAGGAATGGGCAAAAATCCCAGTGGCTAGATGTGTTAAGCTAATAGAGACATACTCCAAGAGACTTGCAGCTGTAATTGCGGCAAAAGGTGGCTCTACAAAGTATTGACTTTGGGTGTGTGTGAATACCTATGCACACTCCAGATTTCTGTTTTTTCATCTTAATTATTGTTTGTGTCACAATAAAACAACAATTTTCACCTTTAAAGTGGTAGGCATGTTGTATAAATCAAATGGTGCTAACCCCCCAAAAATCCATTTTAATTCCAGCTTGTAATGTGACAAAACAGGACAAACACCAAGGGGATGAATACTTTTGAAAGACACTGTAAAGTGATATAGTGTAGCGTAACATTCTTCGTAAAACAAACAAACAAAAAACTTACTAAAAAGACAGTGTGGGCATAGAGGTGGATGCCGAGCTGAATACCATTGACAATCTTCTCCCGGGCCCATCGAGATATGCCAAAGTTGGCAATAAGAGCCATGACAGGTACAGCAAAAAACCTGCCAGAAAAATAAAAATATGAAATATTATATCACATTAGAAATCATTTAAAAGATTTATACTAAACAGATAGATGTAAGATATTGTGCACTATTTATGTACAATTTCACATTGCAATTTCAGCACTGTTGTCTACATAATATTCGAACAATTATGGTTATGAGAAAATGTATTACTTCTTTTTCACCCACCAAAGAGTGTATGCAGCAAAGAACGGGATGTAGAATGGCTGTTTCTCTGGATAATGCTTAAGAGACACCAACACAGCATAGCAGAACCAAACATATGCCAGCAGCTGGAGGCCCATCAGCCCATACCCAGCAGGACTGTCATAAGCATACAGTACTTCACCTGGATCAAAAAACTATACACACATATTTATAACAAGAACTTAGTCAGATTCAGTTAACTATAAGAATAAAGAACAACAGTAACATGGACACCAGTATGCACTTGTTAAACATCTCATTCCAGATTTAGTCCCCCTTTGCTGTTATAATATCCTCCACTCTTCTGGGAAGGCTTTCCATTATACTTTGGAGCGTAGCTGTGGGGATATACTCATTCAGCCTCAAGGGCATTAAAAAAGTCAGGCGCTGATTTTCGCTGAGGAGGCCTGGGGTGCAGTCAGTGTTCCAATTCAGATCAGAAGTGTTCATTGGGGTTGAGGTCAGGGCTTTGTGCAGGCCACTCGAGTTCCTCTGCACCATCCTTGACAGAACATGTCTCCATAGAGCTTGCTTTGTGCACAGCTGCATTGTCATGCTGGAGCATGTTTGGGCCTCTTCATTCCAGTGAAAGGAAATTATAATGTTACGGCATACAAAGACATTCTATATAATTGTATGCAACAGTTTGGGGAAGAACCACATATGGGTGTGATGGCTTGGTTCAACTACATTCAAATTTCTGGCCATATTGTCTATCTGTGCAAAGCAACTTCACAGAAATCTGGGTCTAGATAAACAAGGAAATCTGCTCTCTAATAAGCAAGGACAGTGGTAAGGAAAAAACTACCTGGAGACGAGGCAAAGCAGAACTCTGGATGGCATTGGATAATAGGGTTTTATGTAATAAATACAGTAAGTCGCAAGTCACAGAGAAAAGGCATTGTGATTGTGATAAAACATGCAAAATGTAAGGTATGAGGAGTCTTAATATGAGCATAATACAGGTTTATGAGGACTGTAAAAGCTTATAATCATAGCAGCAGCTCTTGGAAAATACAAATATTTGATGCATCTGGGATATGACTAATAACTGTAGCTGGAAAATGAATCATAAATGCAAATCTCTCCAAGATACAAAAGCAAATAAATTGTAGTGTCTTCCTTCCAACGCATATGGAAATGTTAGTGTTACAGTATTTGTGTTTAACCCATTAAACCCATGGGATCTGTTGGTGGGTCCAGATTTACATTCTTGTACCCACACACTTTTCACTGAAATTACTAAATAAATCTGAGTAGTTGTTTTATTTATATATATATATATATATGAGTGATTCCGGGCGGCACGGTGGTGTAGTGGTTAGCGCTGTCGCCTCACAGCAAGAAGGTCCTGGGTTCGAGCCCCGTGGCCGGCGAGGGCCTTTCTGTGCGGAGTTTGCATGTTCTCCCCGTGTCCGCGTGGGTTTCCTCCGGGTGCTCCGGTTTCCCCCACAGTCCAAAGACATGCAGGTTAGGTTAACTGGTGACTCTAAATTGACCGTAGGTGTGAATGTGGGTGTGAATGGTTGTCTGTGTCTATGTGTCAGCCCTGTGATGACCTGGCGACTTGTCCAGGGTGTACCCCGACTCTCGCCCGTAGTCAGCTGGGATAGGCTCCAGCTTGCCTGCGACCCTGTAGAAGGATAAAGCGGCTAGAGATAATGAGATGAGATGAGTGATTCCACGCTTATGGGTACTGAAATGGGGACATGAACTTATTTTTAAAAATTCACCTAAAACCATTTCTTTTTTTACCATCAGGTCACAAAACATGTAATCTTTAATGAATGATATGTTAAAAGATAACTTTAATTTTCTGAGATGTAATAAAAACATATTTATATGCCAAAGTCAGAACGTAACAGAAGTGTTGTGGACATATATATTCTCAATTTTAACAATGTAGAATTACTTTTTGAAACATAGCAAGGTGATGTTTTAGCAAATATAATTAATAAACATGTGTAGTAGAATAAACATACACATTCTTTCAATAAGATTAACATGGTATATAGCTAGATTGTAATTAATTTGTAACAGACGCGAGATGGACAATCGTAACAGAAGTAATGTAACAGACATCATTTTAGAACTCATAGGCTTGACTTTGGCATATAAATATGTTTTTATTACATCTCAGAAAATTAAAGTTATCTTTTAACATATCATTCATTAAAGATTACATGTTTTGTGACCTGATGGTAAAAAAAGAAATGGTTTTAGGTGAATTTTTAAAAATAAGTTCATGTCCCCATTTCAGTACCCATAAGCGTGGAATCACTCATATATATATATATATATATATATATATATATATATATATATATATATATATATATATATATATGAGTAAATATATATATGAGTAAATGTTCAAATAATAATCTGAGTAAACTAACATTTACTTTGTTAAATGATAAACTATGACCAGACTAGTGGTAGTGAGAGAAGTATTGATAAGGTAGAGGAAAGTCAGACATAGCAAGCCCTTATCTCTATTATTAGAGCCTCTGGATCTAGGTGGAACTATTCTATGATGAAAAATGAGTTTGGCCTTTAGGGGCGGCAGCAGCTACAGTTAATTGTATACAGAAAGCCTGAGGCACCAGGCATTGCACGCAAATTTAGCGTATGAGGCAAGCACAGGTTTTTAAAAAGATCCATGGATGTGTCATGTAGCGAGAAAATTGCAAGTGATGCTTTATGCTTTAAAGAAGCAGGCTGGTGAAAAATCCAAAACATAGGGAAAGAAACAGTGTCAGAAAAGAGGCAAAAGAGAGGCGATCAGCAAACAGTATACACTAGGTCTGGCAGAATCTCAAAACCAAACAGCAATAGCAAGGTTGGGTTAAAACTAGGATAACAAACAAGATGACAAAGACCTGATATGTTAAAACCAAAAAACTGTGGGCTTTGTGAACGTTTTATTGAGGTGAATGGTGACTTGAGTCAAGGTATAAGGTCAGTAGACAGGTGACTATGAATGTGACAGACGCTGTGTTTCAATTCGTGTACTTCTGTGAGTACATGTCCATGCACTTACTTGTGTTGTGCATTTACCAGCGGCAAACCGTTACTATTAGAGCTGGGACTTCAGCTCAGCCAAAACTTAGCCAGACACCAAAAAAGCAACAGGGCAAAGGATTTGCACAGCAGGCTGCCAGGTCACTCTGTTGTGTGTAGTTGTTGTCAATGTTGATTTTAAAAGTAACTAAGTAAATTACAGAGGTAAATGAATACTTAAGTTTGAGTGAAAAATACTGTAGTGAATGTGCATGGAGAGTGAGTTTGGAGACAGAAATCTTAGTTTGTTGGTTGTTAGCCTGTGCTACTTGCTCTCGATAGCACTGGCTTGACCGCTTTATTAACCTTCACTAACACTACTGATGAACACTACACCGTCTGGAAGGTGACTTCACTGCTGCACTGATGGTGCCGACTTGCGGTTAAGCTTGCGTTGGGCTTTGAGAAGGCTGAGGGCGATACGTTTTTGCTCCCTCCCACTATAAATCAAAATCTGATTGGTTAATTCATCTGTCACTTCCTACATAAACATACACTGCCATGGCCTTCTGTCCCGGCAATGAAGTCCTAACTAATGAGTGAGCCGGCTCTGAACTCTTTTCAGCCTAGAGACAACAAACAAACAAAAATGTAATTGGATAACTCGATTTTAATATTTTCAGGACAGTAACTCTTTCATTTCTGAAGAAAATTTGATAGAAAATGAGGCTGAATTAGAAGAGAATAATTATAATGAAATGATGAAAGAAATTAAAGAATGAAAGCAATTACGGTGCCTTGCAAAAGTATTCATACCCCTTGAACTTTTTCGCATTTTTCCACCTTACAACCACGAACTTAAAAGTTTTTTTATTGAGATTTTATGTGATAGACCAACACAGAGTAGCACATAATTGTGAAGTGAAACAAAAATGATAAATGGTCTTAAAAATTTTAAACAAATAAAAATCTGAAAAATGTGATGTGCATTAGTATTCAGCCCCCTGTACTCTGATACCTCTAAATACAATCCAGTGCAATCAATTGCCTTCAGAAGTCATCTAATTCGTTAATAGAGTCCTACTGTGTGTAATTTACTCTCAGCATAAATACACTTGTTCTGTGAAGGCCTCAGTGGTTTGTTAGAGAATACTGAAGAACAAACAGCATCATGAAGACCAAAGAACTCACCAGACAGGTCAGGGATAAAGTTCTGGAGAAGTTTAAAGCAGGGTTAGGTTATAAAAAAATATCCCAAGCTCTGAACATCTCAAGAAGCACTGTTCAATCCATCATTCAAAAATGGAAAAAGTATGGCACAACTGCAAACCTACCAAGACATGGCCGTCCACCTAAACTGACAGAGCGAGCAAGGAGAGCACTGGTCAGAGAAGCAGCCAAGAGGCCCATGATCACTCTGGAGGAGCTGCAGAAATCCACAACTCAGGTGGGAGAATCTGTGCACAGGACAACTATAAGTCGTACACTCCACAAACCTGGCCTTTTTGGAAGAGTGGCAAGAAGAAAGCCATTGTTGAAAGACAGGCATAAGAAATGTAGGGGACACAGCAAACATGTGGAAGAAGGTGCTTTGGTCAGATGAGACCAAAGTTGAACTTTTTGGCCTAAATGCGAAGCGCTATGTGTGGCGGAAAACTAACACTGCTCATCACCCTGCACACACCATCCCCACTGTGAAACATGGTGGTGGCAGCATCATGCTATGGGGATGCTTTTCTTCAGCAGGGACAGGGAAGCTGGTCAGAGTTGATGGGAAGATGGCTGGAGCTAAATACAGGGCAATCCTGGAAGAAAACCTGTTGGAGGCTGCAAAAGACTTGAAACTGGGAAGGAGATTCACCTTCCAGCAAGACAATGACCCTAAACATACAACCAGAGCTACAATGGAATGGTTTAGATCAAAGAATATTCATGTATTAGAATGGCCCAGTCAAAGTCCAGACCCAAATCCCATTGAGCATCTGTGGCAAGACTTGAAAATTGCTGTTCACAGACGCTCTCCATCCAATCTGGCTGAGCTTGAGCTATTTTGCAAAGAAGAATGGGCAAAAATTTCAGTGTCTAGATGTGCAAAGCTGGTAGAGACATACCACAAAAGACTTGCAGCTGTAATTGCAGCAAAAGGTGGCTCTACAAAGTATTGACACAGGGGGGCTGAATACTAATGCACATCACATTTTTCAGATTTTTATTTGTTTAAAATTTTGACCATTTATCATTTTCGTTTCACTTCACAATTATGTGCTACTCTGTGCTGGTCTATCACATACAATCTCAATAAAAAACTTTTAAGTTCGTGGTTGTAAGGTGGGAAAATGTGAAAAAGTACAAGGGGTATGAATACTTTTGCAAGGCACTGTATAAGCAATTGAACAACTGAAATGCTGATATGTTTGGGCCTTCTCTGAAGGCCTAGAAGGCCCTGATGGTTCCCCTCTGGTCCACTTCCATGCACTTACTTGTGTTGTTCACTTCCCTGAAATAATGATTGCAACATTTGGACATGATTGTTGCATAACCCACCAAATACTGTATATCTGCTGGCTTTTTTTGTTTACCTCTTAAAAATGAACGCATTTTAAATTTTCCTTGCTTGTCTGCATTGTGGAAATTACATCACTACTTGAGTCAAGGACATGCCCTCTTCCAATTGGCTGAAAATAGAAAAAGTTGGTGGTCTCTCCCTTTCCATTACATAGCCAAGATGGTGACCATTGAGGGTGAGAAGTGTCCAGTGTTGCACACTCAACATTTTATCCATTTTGAATACACCATCCAGGCACTCAGTGCACGTCATGTTGCCATACTTGCCAGTGTGAACGCACTTATGCACTCAAAATAGCAAGCGTGAATATGGAAGTATGTGAACTGAGACACACCGAGTGAGTGTGCATGTTGGGAGTTAGAGTCCAAGGTGGCCATGTTTGTAGACGATGATGCGAGTTTGTGAGAACTAAAGTTCATGACGGCTATGTTTGTAGGTTTGGTTTCTTATTCTCTCTCATGATGGTGCATGATCATGCAGGAAGCCAACATAAGATGAGTAAATAGTGGCCATAAAGAGATGCAAGTGATCAACAACAATACTCAGATAGACTGACATTTAAATAATGCTTGACTGGTATTAAGGGTCCAAGTGTGTGTGTCAAGAAAACATTTCCCACCATCACAAACAACCTGAATTGTTGACACAATGCAAGTTGGTTCAAACCCCTGGATTCATGATGTTAATGCCAAATTCAAACCCTACCTTCTGCCCCCTTGTTCGAATCAAGATTCATCAGACAGGCAACATTTTTCCAATCATCTGTACAGTTTTGTTGACCCTGTGCCCAGTTTAGCCAGAGAGTTCTGTTCTTGGCTGACAGGAATGAAACCTGATGTGTTCTTCTGTTCTTGTAGCCCATTCGCCTCAAGGTTTGATGTGTTGTACATTCTCTTGATGATTTTCTGCTCACCGTGGTTGTAAACAGTGGGTATTTGAGCTACCGTAGCCTTCTTCTCAGCAGGAAGCAGGCTGGCCATTCTCCTCTGACTTGTCTCATGAAGAATGCATTTCCACCTGAAGTACTACCACACTCTGCATTTTCTGTTGTTTTTCGCACCATTCACACTAATGAACTCCTGAGACTGTTGTGCATGAACAGTTCAGCAGTTTCAGAAATACTACGCAAATATCATGCCAACAAATCATGTGATCACTGAGATCACCTTTTCCCCCAATCTGATGTTTAATGTGAACATTAAGTAAATCTCATAATTATATATATATATATATATATATATATATATATATATATATATATATATATATATATATATATATATATACAAAACCCCAATTCCAAAAAAGTTGGGACAAAGTACAAATTGTAAATAAAAACGGAATGCAATAATTTACAAATCTCAAAAACTGATATTGTATTCACAATAGAACATAGACAACATATCAAATGTCGAAAGTGAGACATTTTGAAATTTCATGCCAAATATTGGCTCATTTGAAATTTCATGACAGCAACACATCTCAAAAAAGTTGGGACAGGGGCAATAAGAGGCTGGAAAAGTTCAAGGTACAAAAAAGGAACAGCTGGAGGACCAAATTGCAACTCATTAGGCCAATTGGCAATAGGTCATTAACATGACTGGGTATAAAAAGAGCATCTTAGAGTGGCAGCGGCTCTCAGAAGTAAAGATGGGAAGAGGATCACCAATCCCCCTAATTCTGCGCCGACAAATAGTGGAGCAATATCAGAAAGGAGTTCGACAGTGTAAAATTGCAAAGAGTTTGAACATATCATCATCTACAGTGCATAATATCATCAAAAGATTCAGAGAATCTGGAAGAATCTCTGTGCGTAAGGGTCAAGGCCGGAAAACCATACTGGGTGCCCGTGATCTTAGGGCCCTTAGACGGCACTGCATCACATACAGGCATGCTTCTGTATTGGAAATCACAAAATGGGCTCAGGAATATTTCCAGAGAACATTATCTGTGAACACAATTCACCGTGCCATCCGCCGTTGCCAGCTAAGACTCTATAGTTCAAAGAAGAAGCCGTATCTAAACATGATCCAGAAGCGCAGACATCTTCTCTGGGCCAAGGCTCATTTAAAATGGACTGTGGAAAAGTGGAAAACTGTTCTGTGGTCAGACGAATCAAAATTTGAAGTTCTTTATGGAAATCAGGGACGCCGTGTCATTCGGACTAAAGAGGAGAAGGACAACCCAAGTTGTTATCAGCGCTCAGTTCAGAAGCCTGCATCTCTGATGGTATGGGGTTGCATTAGTGCGTGTGGCATGGGCAGCTTACACATCTGGAAAGACACCATCAATGCTGAAAGGTATATCCAGGTTCTAGAGCAACATATGCTCCCATCCAGACGACGTCTCTTTCAGGGAAGACCTTGCGTTTTCCAACATGACAATGCCAAACCACATACTGCATCAATTACAGCATCATGGCTGCATAGAAGAAGGGTCCAGGTACTGAACTGGCCAGCCTGCAGTCCAGATCTTTCACCCATAGAAAACATTTGGCGCATCATAAAACGGAAGATACGACAAAAAAGACCTAAGACAGTTGAGCAACTAGAATCCTACATTAGACAAGAATGGGTTAACATTCCTATCCCTAAACTTGAGCAACTTGTCTCCTCAGTCCCCAGACGTTTACAGACTGTTGTAAAGAGAAAAGGGGATGTCTCACAGTGGTAAACATGGCCTTATCCCAACTTTTTTGAGATGTGTTGTTGTCATGAAATTAAAAATCACCTAATTTTTCTCTTTAAATGATACATTTTCTCAGTTTAAACATTTGATATGTCATCTATGTTCTATTCTGAATAAAATATGGAATTTTGAAAGTTCCACATCATTGCATTCCGTTTTTATTTACAATTTGTACTTTGTCCCAACTTTTTTGGAATCGGGGTTTTATATATATATATATATATATATATATATATATATATATATATATATATATATATATATACACACTGAAAAACGCATAAACATTTTGGAGTCCCAACATTCCATTTTGCATGCAAGAAAAAAAAAGGAATACTTTAAAACAAGTATTATATAAAATGAGTAATTATTACCTCAGCTTCATATATGAAGAGGATGATGTAGGTAATTGTATAGATGGTCATGTAGATAGATAGCTTGATCGAGCCACTGTGACTTATTCTTGCTCTAAATGGCAAACAGAGATTCAGTTACTGTGTGCATTTCAGAATCTTTAAAGAGAAGGACAGGATGTTAGTGCAAGAACGAAGACGAGGTTAATTTATCCACTGTATCAGCAACAGTCTTTTGTAATATTCAATTTAATGATGGATGGGTGGATGGATGGATGAATGCCTCAATAAACATTTCCATATATCCTACTGCAGACACAAAAGACAGGCATACAATGGCCATGCTGGTAATGGTAGGCATATCAGATGCTCGCTGGCCGTGCTGTGAAAACTGTACATGCAGACGCTCATTTAAGTTTCTAAATCTGTCATTGCTTAACTCTTGAATATTTTCTATCATGAATACTATCATTAAAAAGCTTATAGTCTCTGCTTTCCAAAGAAATGTATGTCGTTAAGATCTATTCAGTACTTTGGGAGTAACGGCAGGTTGAAGTTGGTACAACAGAGTAAAAACTCTGCTCACATGACGTCGGGAAACTGCCGGTGCTTTTTGAGTCACGGGAAAGCGCTCAGGCTCTCGCTCTCTCTTCTGATCAGTTTCCAACTGGATTACTCATGAATATCAATCAGATAACTTTTACAGGGATGTTCTCTCGCTCTCACTGTTTCTGATGAAGTATTCAGCAAAATTTTCTGTCAGCTAGTTTTGATGTTATGGTTCACAGGAGACTTTCAAGTGAGTTTTCATAGCTTTACGTACTTATTTTTTCAAATCAAACTGATTCCTATAAATAAATAACTATTTTAGAATATAACTGCAGTTGCTTTGATGAAAAATATTGAGATCTTAGTGGTTGGAATGATATTTAAAAAAACGGACGTCAGAAACACGAGTGTCAATTTCGATTCAATTAATTAGTATTGTTTATTAGATGTGGCTCACACAGTTCTTTTGAGGTTCACCTTGAAAGCTATGAATATTAATCGAAATAATCATTAATATTCTTTCATAGAAACATGGGCCCTACTTAGAAATACAAAGCCCTACAGAGCGCAAAGAGGGTATTAGAAATAATCTTTTATTACTTTTTTATTTTGATAGAGAATGGTAGATGTGAATGACATTCAATGCTTATTTATGCATATTTTATAATTAACATTTATTTCTCCTTCTTTGTGATGTATAAATGAGAGTTAAGATCAGCTTTATATTGCACAAATAAAGCCATTTGGTGAAACTTTGAAGAAGAGAGTGTACAGATTTAACGGTTTTACCTAATTAGCACAAGTAATAGTAATTAAACACTCATCTCTCATCTCATTATCTCTAGCCGCTTTATCCTTCTACAGGGTCGCAGGCAAGCTGGAGCCTATCCCAGCTGACTACGGGCGAAAGGCGGGGTACACCCTGGACAAGTCGCCAGGTCATCACAGGGCTGACACATAGACACAGACAACCATTCACACTCACATTCACACCTACGGTCAATTTAGAGTCACCAGTTAACCTAACCTGCATGTCTTTGGACTGTGGGGGAAACCGGAGCACCCGGAGGAAACCCACGCGGACACGGGGAGAACATGCAAACTCCACACAGAAAGGCCCTCACCGGCCACGGGGCTCGAACCCGGACCTTCTTGCTGTGAGGCGACAGCGCTAACCACTACACCACCGTGCCGCCGTAATTAAATACTAGTTTGCAGAATTTGTTTTTACTAATTTTTTAAACTTTGTATTCAGTATACAACCATCTATGTGCCTGCCAATTTCCATGTAAATATTTTGGAAAAAAAAAAGTTATTAAGAAAAAACATTTGATCTCATTCGTTAATGAGGCCCATTTTGGACCATGTGATCCTCATACAGAATATTACGACATTTTTCTAAAAATTAAGCCATTTTTTTTCATCTTTGATTTGTAATATCTCAAGAACGGATAAACATTTTAATTCTGTAAAATGTACGCTGTTCTGTATTCAATTCTGAATTCAGTGAGACCACGTGGCCTGAAATTCATCAATTGTTCTATTAAAAAAACTTAATAAAGTTGGAAGTCTGTGATTCGAATTCAGTAGCTTTCGTTCCACTAAACAAAAATAATTTGGTGTCAGGGAAAATTCTTTTTATGACCTAAACTTGAAAAATCTGAAAGGCAGTCTACCTTTAAAATGATCTATGTAGAATGTAGAACTGTGAATGTAGAACTATGTAGAACTGTTGAATCCTAGAGCCCAGGAATCTACAAAAAAAGGGACTAAAGTTCTGCACATGTGAAATTTCCTGTTCTAAATATCAATCTTTCTATTTAACTGCTCGTAAGCTAAGAGTCTTGATTTGTATTGTCATATATTTAGTGATTTCCTGAACAACAGTAATCCTGTCAAAACAAATTTGCTAGGATTTATTGATATTAGCTATGTTGGCTGGCCAGTTGGTTATCTGCTGCCGTGTTTGAACATCGTAGCCATTCCGTACAAACAGCAACGACACAGCCGTTTTTGCCATCCTCTGTGGTTCTGGGTTCAACTAGCTGATCCTATCTACAGACCTTCGTATAGGGTGAAACGCTGAAATGGTGGTGATGTATGTTTGTTAACCATCATCTCCTGCGATCACTCTGGACTGGGAGGCTGTAGAAGATTATAAAGCTGTTGCATTTTTTAAGATGCTGCGCACAGAGACACAGCCGTGCTCAGAATATTTTATTATTTGTTTCTTGCAATTTGCTCATTGCAAAAATATGTTGGATTTGCTGTCTAAACAGTGCTGCCGTAAACACAAGAGCAGCACTATTTCTAAACAGAAATGCATCATAGCACTGAATGCAAGGAGTTCAAGAATGACATTATAATGACTAGAAGACCTTGAAGGTGTGGTTGGACTGGTGGGGTTAGATTCGTGCTATATTAGCTGTCACATAATATGATAAACCTGAGAGCCTTTACCTTGTGACAGTGAAGCCTTTCCCTAGAAGAATCAGCATCAGGAGGAAGATCAGGAAACTAACAGAGAAGAGTATTTTTCCTAGAGTGGATATAAAGACGATATGAGAGAGAACAAAAGAGGGGGTTAGTTTAGGTGATGCATTTTGTGCTTTGGTCTTAGAAAGGGCTTCTTTTGTGCAGGCTAATATCCATCCATCATCTGTAGCTGCTTATCCTGTCCTACAGGGTCGCAGGCAAGCTGGACTTTGGGTGAGAGGCGGGTACACCCTGGACAAGTCGCCAGGTTATCGCAGGGCTGACACATAGACACAGACAACCATTCACACCTACAGTCAATTTAGAGCTACCAGTTAGCCTAACCTGCATGTCTTTGGACTGTGGGGGAAACCGGAGCACCCGGAGGAAGCCCACGCGGAGAACATGCAAACTCCACACAGAAAGGCCCTCGTCGGCTGCTGGGCTCGAACCCAGAACCTTCTTGCTGTGAGGCGACAGTGCTAACCACTACACCACCGTGCCACCCTGGAGGCTAACTGCTGATTGTAAAATACTATTATTTAAACGTTTTGTCAGAGTAACGTCAAAAGTTTTACTGGAAAATCTGAACTGTTGTATGTAATAGATTCTACACGAATACTTCCACCCTTTTTTTTTTTAAGGTTGACCATAACTCTGGAGCTGACTATAAAACCCTCAACCATAAACTAAATTCCTCACTGTTCGTCTATTGCTTTGTAGCTAATGGTGGACATTCCAGTCTCTCGTTGCCTAGCTCCCATTTGTTGCGTCAACTCATAGTTGAAATTAGTTTAACTTAGTACCCGTCCACTTTGTGTCACTAATGATTATTTCACCTTTCATCACGACAAGTCGCCGAGTTTCATTGACATTCCAAGGTCTCTGGTCGCCACATCGCTGTTAGTTTCTTTCTGTGTGTGTAAGCCCTTTTACACTCATAACAGAATAGATTCTTTTACACGACAGATGAATATTTCTCGATTAATACAGGTTCTACATAAGTCATAAGCATAAATCACATCAAAATATAAATGGAAAGAGCCAAAGCTAGCAGGTCTATTTGTAAATATATATTAGAAATGAATTTGTTGTGGATAATGCATTTATATAAAATACATAAATTTAATTTGTTGTGGGATAACACATCATTAATCATCCTACATCATTAATTACTACATCAAGAACTTGTCCTCAGGCTATTGTAAGCACAACTTCTTGAGACTATTGCATCATGCAAAATATTGAAATTTACACTAAACAAAATCACCCCTTGTGCACTTCACACCTATTATAAGGGCAAAGTGCCACAAACCACCCTAAAGTCACAATAAATATATGGGTCAATCCATGTGAAATCACCAGAGGCCTTGCCACTGACCATCTCAGATTTGCTTCATACTTTCTGAAAATATTGTCAGTGTACCCAGTAAATAGTGTATAAAATTTTAGGCTTGTACCTTCATTAGTTTCTGAGATATAGGGGCTTTAAAAAAGGGGCGTGGCTCCAATTTCACTGTTAAAACGCATGCTACAGAAAACGGACCTAAATTCCATAAGTCATTACTTTTAAACTATTCATGCAAGATACATGAAATTTTCATGGATTGTTCTTCAATGCCAGACACCTTTAAATACTAAAATAGAAAGTTCACAGTTCAATATTTGCCAAGTTATGGCTTGCTGAAAATCATAAAAAAATGTGCTTTGGAGCAACTTTGACGTCCCATATCTCCACATTAAAGCATACCAGATCTTTCAAATTTTCTTATTTATTACTCATGTTATAGTAATCTTTAGCCAACTAGATATGTGTTCAAAAGAAATCAAACTTTCTGATTTATTAGGCTTTAAAAATAAAAAAAAACATTTTGCGCCTATAATTCAAATGCATATTACAAATGTATGACAAGGTCTACCATAAAAACAATTATACCACTGGAAAGAGCTTGTTTTGATTAGCAAATGCACAAAATATGAAGCTGGTACCCTATGTGGAGATATAGGGCATCAAAGTTGCTCCAAAGCACATTTTTTTAATGATTTTCAGCAAGCCATAACTTGGCAAATATTGAACTGTGAACTTTCTATTTTAGTATTTAAAGGCGTCTGGCGTTGAAGAACAATCCTTGAAAATTTCATATATCTTGCATGAATAGTTTAAAAGTAATGCCTTATGGAAGTTAGGTCCGTTTTCTGTAGCACGCGTTTTAACAGTGAAATTGGGGCCACGCCCCCTTTTTAAAGCCCGTATATCTCAGAAACTAATGAAGGTACAAGCCTAAAATTTTGTACACTATTTACTGGGCACACTGACAATATTTCCAGAAAGTATGAAGCAAGGGGCGGCATGGTGGTGTAGTGGTTAGCGCTGTCGCCTCACAGCAAGAAGGTCCTGGGTTCGAGCCCCAGGGCCGGCGAGGGCCTTTCTGTGTGGAGTTTGCATGTTCTCCCCGTGTCCGCGTGGGTTTCCTCCGGGTGCTCCGGTTTCCCCCACAGTCCAAAGACATGCAGGGTAGGTTAACTGGTGACTCTAAATTGACCGTAGGTGTGAGTGTGAATGGTTGTCTGTGTCTATGTGTCAGCCCTGTGATGACCTGGCGACTTGTCCAGGGTGTACCCCGCCTTTCGCCCGTAGTCAGCTGGGATAGGCTCCAGCTTGCCTGCGACCCTGTAGAAGGATAAAGCGGCTAGAGATAATGAGATGAGTATGAAGCAAATCTGAGATGGTCAGTGGCGAACATTTTTCTAAATCTGGTGATTTGGGGCAGACTTACCCATATACGGTATATTCTCTGTCTATACTGTCTACAATTTTAAAATATTTGTATAGTTGAAAAAAAAGGCAAGCAAGTAAAGTAAGCAAATTTTAAAAAAGTAAGTTAGTACATAAATTAGTAGGTAAGCAAGAAAGTAAGTTCGAAAGTAAATAAAAATGTTAGTTAAGTAAGTAAATAAAAGGTATGCAAGTAGCAATTTAGTAAGATAATAAGTAATTTACTAAGTTAAAAAAAAAGCTAGTATTTTGTACATGCATCTACAGTATATTCTCTATCTATACTGTCTACGGTTTTAAAACATTTGTATATTTGTTTTTAATTGAGTAAGTTAGTAAGTAAAAATGTTAGTAAGTAAATAAAAAAGGAACCAAGTTAGTATGTACGTTAGTAAGTAAGTTAATTAGTAAGTAAAGTAAGCAAAAAACCAATGTTAGTAAGTAATAATGTATTTGCAGGTTAGATTTAGCAAGTAAGTAAAAAATAAGTAAAAAGTTAGCGAGTAAGTTAAGTATGTAAGTAAAAAAAACAGGTAAGTAAGTAAAGTAAGCAAATACAAAAAGTAAGTTAGTAAGTAAATTAGTCGGTAAGTTAGAGAGTAAATTAAAACTGTTAGTTAGTTAAGTAAGTAAGTAAGTAAGTAAGTAAATAAAAGGTATGCAAATAAAAATTTAGTAAGGTAGTAAATAATTTAGTAAGTTAAAAATAAGCTAGTATTTTGTACATGCATCTACAGTATAGTCTCTATCTATACTGTCTATGATTTTAAAATATTTGTAGAGTTGTTTTTGAGTAAGTTAGTAGGTCAGTAAGTAAAAATGGTAGCAAGTAAATAAAAAAGGAACTAAGTTCAAATGTATGTTAGGAAGTAAGTTAATACAACGGTGCTTCAAAGTTTGTGAACCCTTTTGAATTTTCTATATTTCTGCATAAATATGACCTAAAACATCATCAGATTTTCACACAAGTCCTAAAAGTAGATAAAGAGAACCCAGTTAAACAAATGAGACAAAAATATTATACTTGGTCATTTATTTATTGAGGGAAATGATCCAATATTACATATCTGTGAGTGGCAAAAGTATGTGAACCTTTGCTTTCAGTATCTGGTGTGACCCCCTTGTGCAGCAATAACTGCAACTAAACGTTTCTGGTAACTGTTGACCAGTCCTGCACACCGGCTTGGAGGAATTTTAGCTCATTCCTCCGGACAGAACAGCTTCAACTCTGGGATGTTGGTGGGTTTCCTCACATGAACTGCTCGCTTCAGGTCCTTCCACAACATTTCGATTGGATTAAGGTCAGGACTTTGACTTGGCCATTGACTCGGCTTACATTAACTTTATTCTTCTTTAACCATTCTTTGGTAGAACGACTTGTGTGCTTCGGGCCATTGTCTTGCTGCATGACCCACCTTCTCTTGAGATTCAGTTTATGGACAGATGTCCTGACATTTTCCTTTAGAATTTGCTGGTATTATTCAGAATTCATTGTTCCATCAATGATGGCAAGCCGTCCTGGCCCAGATGCAGCAAAACAGGCCCAAACCATGATACTACCACCACCATGTTTCACAGATGGGATAAGGTTCTTATGCTGGAATGCAGTATTTTCCTTTCTCCAAACATAATGCTTCTCATTTAAATTAAAAAGTTCTATCTTGGTCTCATCTGTCCACAAAACATTTTTCCAATGGCCTTCTGGCTTGTCCACGTGATCTTTAGCAAACTGCAGATGAGCAACAATGTTCTTTTTGGAGAGCAGTGGCTTTCTCTTTGCAACCCTGCCATGCACACTATTGTTGTTCAGTGTTATCCTGATGGTGGACTCATGAACATTAACCAATGTGAGAGAGGCCTTCAGTTGCTTAGAAGTTACCCTGGGGTCCTTTGTGACCTCGCTGAGTATTACAGGCCTTGCTCTTGGAGTGATCCTTGTTGGTCGACCACTCCTGGGGAGGGTAACAATGGTCTTGAATTTCCTCCATTTGTACATAATCTGTCTGATTGTGGATTGGTGGAGTCCAAACTCTTTGGAGATGGTTTTGTAACCTTTTCCAGCCTGATGAGCATCAACAACGCTTTTTCTGAGGTCCTCAGAAATCTCCTTTGTTCATGCCATGATACACTTACACAAACGTGTTGTGAAGCTCAGACTTTGATAGATCCCTGTTCTTTAAATAAAACAGGGTGCCCACTCACACCTGATTGTCATCCCATTGATTGAAAACACCTGACTCTAATTTCACCTTCAAATTAACTGATAATCCTAGAGGTTCACATACTTTTGCCACGCAGAGATATGTAATCTTGGATCATTTTTGTCAATAAATAAATGACCAAGTATAATATTTTTGTCTCATTTGTTTAACTGGATTCTCTTTATCTACTTTTAGGACTTGTGTGAAAATCTGATGATGTTTTCGGTCATATTTATGCAGAAATATAGAAAATTCTAAAGGGTTCACAAACTTTCAAGCACCACTGTATGCAAATAAAGTAAGAAAAAAACAATAAGGAAGTAATAATGTAGTTGTAGGTTAGATTGAGCAAGTAAGTAAAAAATTAAGTAAAAAGTTAGTGAGTAATGTAGTAAGTAGTAGGTATGTAAGTATGTAAGTAAAAAAATTAGGCAAGTAAAGTAAGCAAATAAAAAAGTAAGTTAGTAAGTAAATTTGTAGGTAAGTTCGAGAGTAATTTAAAAATGTTAGTTAAGTAAGTAAATAAAAGGTAAAAATTTAGTAAGATAGTAAGTAATTTAGTAAGTTAAAAACAAGTTAGTAAGACAGTAAGGTAGGAAGCAAATAAGTTAGTAAGTAAATAAAAGTTATGCAAGTAAAAAAAAATTAGGAAGTAAAAAATTAAGAAAGTACATAAGGAAGTAAAAACAAGAAAAGTTAGTAAGTAAGTAGGTTAGAAAATAAATTAGTAAGTAATAACAACCAGGCATGTAAAAAAGTAAGTAAGTAAGTGATCAAAAAGCTTCAGCTGTGTGGATACAAGCTCCTGCCCACAAATCCGTTATTTAGATGTCATATGCATAGGGTACACTATTATTTACCCTCATATACATTTAATTTACCCAAAACACACCCTAAATTAAACAGGTGTTACAATAATGAGCTTCTAAAAGGAAGCATTCAACAGACTACAGGAGTAAAGATCCATTTTTGCATATGTCTGGATTGGTATCATTGATGAGTAAATTCTTAGCCAAAGTTTTCATCTCATCTCATTATCTCATCTCATTCTCATCTCATTATCTCTAGCCACTTTATCCTGTTCTACAGGGTCGCAGGCAAGCTGGAGCCTATCCCAGCTGACTACGGGCGAAAGGCGGGGTACACCCTGGACAAGTCGCCAGGTCGTCACAGGGTTGACACATAGACACAGACAACCATTCACACTCACATTCACACCTACGGTCAATTTAGAGTCACCAGTTAACCTAACCTGCATGTCTTTGGACTGTGGGGGAAACCGGAGCACCCGGAGGAAACCCATGCGGACACGGGGAGAACATACAAACTCTGCACAGAAAGGCCCTCGCCAGCCACAGGGCTCGAACCCAGACCTTCTTGCTGTGAGGCAACAGCGCTATCCACTACACCACTGTGCCACCCCTTAGCCAAAGTTATCACAGAATAATCTCATATTTCACCCATGCAAAATGACAGGATTATTCTAACTCTTAAATGTGTGTATATTAATACTGACTCACTCACCGAGTATCTTTAGACACCCATTTCCCACTCCATCTTTGGCATACAGGCCCCAATATATACAAAAGAAGAGCAAACTGAGAACTGGGGAGAAAAACACAGAATGACAATAAAAACTATCGTAAAAGTAACACCAAGGGAGGTGGAAGCTAAGAAGACATAGTGAGAAGTCAATGCTGGAGGAACAACAACTGAGTGAAAATCAAAGGGGATAAATATGAGAAGATAGATCTGAGGAAATACAGACACTATTATCTGCAGATCCAAATTTACTTTGATCCTGAGATGAAGGCTGGGATTATATTTATGTCCAAGTCTAGCAGTAATCACATGTCGGAAACAGATGAATATTTAAAAAAATCTTCAAAGATAAGTGTGTGATTAGCACAGCAGCATGAGCTACAGATCTCCTGTTCTCACCCTCTACTCCAGCTGCAGTCATAAACATCTTATATGTGGTATGGAGCAGCTGACGTCCTTTCAGATTAACTAAAAGAATTACAGAGAGACAAAAAAAAAAAGATGAAAAGCCTAATACACATAAAACACTTCTGTTCCAAAACTTATAAAATGTTTGTTGATCTGAAATATTATATTGACAGTGAGTGGGGTTTTTTTTTCTCTGAAAGTCATAAAATTACATTTACAGATTCAGTAACTGCCTCTGATATGTAAGTAATGAAACATGACAGGGTGTGCTGTTACAGGAAAACAGTCCACGATAGGGTAGTATGACGCTGCTCAACACAAAGTGGATTATTTTTGAATAACAGAACAACTCAAAGTGTTTTATTTCTCTTATACCACAACATTTGCCTGTGATTCCAATTGTTTATTTATTAATGAACAAGAAGCTGTGCTTTTTACTCACTTACATTTAATGTTGTGGAGCATAATGTGTTACATTTAATGTTATAGCAGCAATACACATTTGTTCCCGCATTAGCCTCTCATTTTTCTCTCTCTTGAAGATAATAAGACAAAAATCTGCCACCCAGCAACTTGTTGTGTTCCATAAACATTAAACAAATGCATCATTGCAGAAACCTTCACCATGTCAATGATTGCATATTTTTCTTTGTTAAATACCATTTTTAAAAATCTGTTTATTCCTAATCTTGAATTATATGGACCGCTATGGTATAATTAGAAATATTCTTAAAGAAAACAATAAACTAGGTTGCTCCGTATCATGTATCAGTTAATAACTCATTAACATGAACTTACATGCAAAATAGGAGGAGAGAGAAAATACACTGGCAAATATAACCAAGAAGGTGATGTCTGTTTCCAGAATTCCTGAAACAAACAAAACAAATGGAACAAAAAAAGTGACTGTGAGTGAACAAAAGAATTTCACATGTACTGTAATTAATACAAATGAAATATTGCACATTGATCATACACAGATTTCTCATGACATACTTGTGGTCTGTGGTTGACAATTTTTAATCATTATATTTCATAGATCTGCTCAAAAAACAAACAAACAAACAAATGAGAAGTCGTGCAAAGCACGATACTTGCGAAAATAAAAAAGAAACAGAAGTTATGGCCGATTAAATGTTTTTACAAGATTTGACCTTGGTGACCTTGACCTTGACCCACCAAAAACTAATGCTGTCTTTGTGTGACCCTAGTGAGTTGTCCTGTGCATTTTGGTGAAGACTGGTCAAGAAACGACGAAGCCAGACCACCAACAAACGGACAAACGGACAGATCAACATGCTTGCAAAAACCTCCGATTTTCGCAAGTAAAAAACCCTCATTTTCTGGCAGTAAGCCCAAAACAACATTTTTTTCTTTCTTTTTTCTAGTAGTAGTAGTCTAGTAGTCGATTGTAAAGATTTACAATGAGAAAACACTATTATTTAAAACAATTTTATCAGAGTAAAGGTAAATTTTTAGTAGAAAATCTAAATCATTGTGTAATACAATAATTTTACCCTTTCTTTTGAAGGGTGCCAATAATTCTGGAGCTAACTACAAACCTCAACCATCAACTAAATTTCTCACTTACTCATGACAGAATAGGCCTTACATAAGACTCTTTCACCCAACAGATCAATTCTACATAAGTCATAAGCTTAAATCACAGAAATGGAAAAAAAGAACCAAAGCAAAGTGGTTTATTTCTAAGTATATATTAAAACTGTTTTTTTTTTTTGTGATTAACACATTTATATAAAATATGTGAAGTGAATTTGTTGTGGGACAATGGGTTTATGTTATCTACATTATTAATTACTACAAACCCCATTTTCAGAAAAGTTGGGATATTTTCCAAAATGCAATAAAAACAAAAATCAGTGATTTGTTAATTCATGTGAATCTTTATTCAACTGACAAAAGTACAAAGAAAAGATTTTCAATCATTTCACTGACCAATTTAATTGTATTTTGTAAATATAAACAAAGTTAGAATTTGATGCCTTCAACACACTCAAAAAAAAAATTGGAACAGAGGCCCATTACATTATGTCACCTTTCCTTTAATAACACTTTTTAGTTGTATGGGAACTGAGGATATTAATTGTTGCAGTTTTGCAATTGGAATTTTTATCGATTCTTGCTTGATACAAGACTTCAACTGTTCAACAGTCCGTGGTTGCCGTTGTCTGATTCTCCTCTTCATGATGCGCCATACATTCTCAATAGGAGACAGATCTGGACTAGCAGCAGGCCAGTCAAGCAAACGCACTCTGTCTATGAAGCTGCATTGTTGTAGCCCGTGCAGAGCAAGGCCTGGGATTGTCCTACTGAAATAAGCATGAACTTCCCAGGAAGAGAGATTGCCTTGATGGCAACATACATCTCTCTAAAATCCCAAAACACACCTCCACATCAATGGTACCTTCACACACATGCAACTCACCCATGCCAAGGTCACTGATGCCCCCATGCCATCACAGATGCTGGCTTTTGCACCTTTCTCTGATAACAAACTGGATGGTCGTGTTCACCTTTGGCACTGAAAACTCAACGTCTGGCTTTTCCAAAAACAAGCTGAGATGTGGACTCATCTGACCACAGTACACATTTCCACTGTCTTTAGGTCCATCTGAGATGAGTTCGGGCCCAAAGAAATTGGCAGTGTTTCTGCATAGAGTTGATAAATGGCTTCCTCTTTGTGTAATACAGTTTCATGTTGCATTTCTGGATGCAGTGCACTGCAAAAAATAAAAATCTTAGGAAGTTTATTTGTCTATTTTCAAGTCAAAACATCTAGCCACCCTTATTATAAGACATAATTGCCCAACAAGCAAAACCTCATTTAGCTAGAAAGGCTAGTTTTTAGACAGTCCATCTTGAAAATCTTGTATAGACAAAATGTCTTGAAAAAGTCTTATTTGGAGCACCTTTGAAAATAAAACAAGTTTTTTTACTAAAACAAGTAAATACATTTTGGACATTTGTCAAATGCGGTTCATCTTGTTTCAAGAAAAAAAAACAAAGTATGCTTGTTTTGGGAATAAATGAACTTTACTGAAATCTTTGAATCTTTCATTACAATTCAACTCCACCTTACAGATCCTAAGTTTACTGCGACTGTTTTCTCAGTCATTCAGAGTGAGGTCCTTCTAGATGCTGTACATACTCTAGACCAGACAAGTGCCTTCAAAAAGGCTATGAGTGAGTGGAGGGCATTTTAGTGAGGTCTTTTTGGAATGCTGTGAGTTAAGTTTTTTTTTTGTTTGTTTGTTCGGGGTTTTTTTGTGCCTGATCATGTAAACCCCTCATACACATGAATAGTCAGTGCCCCCAAAATGCACTGTTGCTTTGGCATTGTGTAAGCACTGTAAGTTAAAATGCGTAGACTTTTTATTTTTTATTTATTTATTTTTTTTTTTTTTGGTGCCTGAGGTCCTGGGGAAGTGGAATCTTAAGAGATATTTTAACGTTTGAATGTTGAAATGGGAAAAAAAAAAATTGTTGCAATGCTACACGTGTCGCCAACTTGATTCAAGATAGTCTCTGGTCTCATATCTAGAGTATTTTACTAATTACAGGTCACAAAAGGAGAATCTTTTAAGCTAGCAATGCTTAGTTGTAGAATTTAACAATCCTAGTATTAGTATAATCTCATCTCATTATCTCTAGCCGCTTTATCCTTCTACAGGGTCGCAGGCAAGCTGGAGCCTATCCCAGCTGACTACGGGCGAAAGGCGGGGTACACCCTGGACAAGTCGCCAGGTCATCACAGGGCTGACACATAGACACAGACAACCATTCACACTCACATCTACGGTCAATTTAGAGTCACCAGTTAACCTAACCTGCATGTCTTTGGACTGTGGGGGAAACCGGAGCACCCGGAGGAAACCCACGCGGACACGGGGAGAACATGCAAACTCCGCACAGAAAGGCCCTCGCCGGCCCCGGGGCTCGAACCCAGGACCTTCTTGCTGTGAGGCGACAGCGCTAACCACTACACCACCGTGCCGCCAGTATTAGTATATTTATCTTAAATTCAGTTTTTACTGCTAAGACTTTGTCATGAATTTAAGTGAAATACCCTTAAAATGAAATAAATAAAAATGACTTGAATGGCTAAATGTAAGAAGTACGATCTTGTTATAAGAACTATTTTGATTATTTTGAGTTAATCAGATCTCACATAATAAGTTCCCCAATCTTATTTTGGAATTATTTCATCTAAAAACAGGTTAGATTTTTCATCTTACTTTAAGAAATCTTACCAAGTCAAATTTGACTAGTTCCATTGGCAGATTTTTTTCCACCTGATTCAAGCAAATATGCTTTGTTTTAATCTTTTATTTCTTATTTTTGAAAGGCCATTTTTTGCAGTGTGGAGGACTGTGTTAAGTGACACCAGTTTTCTAAAGTACCCCAGAGCCCATGTTTGTCACATTAGTATGATGATTTCTCAGGCAGTGCCACCTGAGGGCTTAAAGGTCATGCACATTCAATAGTGGGTTCCAACCTTGCCCTTTACACACAGAGATGTCTCCAAATTCACTGAATCTTTTCATAATATTATGGACTGTAGATTTTGAAAGACCTAAAAGCTTGCATTGAGAAATGTTCTTTTTGAATTGACTGACAATTCTCTCACAAATTTTGGCACAAAAGAGTGAGCAACGACCCATCCTTGCTTGCAAAGACTGAGCCTTTGGTTCATGCTCCTTTTATACCCAATTATAATACCCTCGCCTGTTACTAATTAACCTGCTTATTCTGGAATCTTCCAAAATGGTGTTACTTGAATATCCTATAAACTTTTCAGACTTATTTTGCCTCTGTTCCAACTTTTTTGAGTGTGTTGCAGGCATCAAATTCTAACTTTGTTTATCTTTACAAAAGACAATTAAGTCAGTGAAACTACTGAAAATCTTTTCTTTGTACTTTTGTCAGTTAAATAAAGGTTTACTTGAATTAACAAATCGCAGATTTTTGTTTTTATTGCATTTTGGAAAATATCCCAACTTTTCTGGAAATGGGATTAGTACATCAAAAACCTGTCCTCAGGCTATGCCATAGGCACAGTTTACTTAGGCAACTGCACCATGCTGAGTATTTAAATTTACACTAAACAAATTCACACTTATTGGACAAGGCAACATGCCCCAAACAACCCTAATGTCAAACTAAATGATGGTACATCTGTTTATACTCTGTTTTAATTTGTACATGCATTTACAGTATATTCTCTATCTGTACTGTTTACAGTTTTATACATTTGTATAGGTTTTTTTTAAAATTATGTTAGTAATAAGTAGGTAAGAAAGTAAAAAAATTATGTTAGTAAATAAAAAGGGACTAAGTTTGTATGATTGTTAGTGGGTAAGTTAATAAGTAAGTAAAGTAAGCAAAAAGTTAAAAAAAAAAGCAATAAGTTAGTAAGTTATATAACTTTAATGTGGATGTAAGTTAGATTTAGCATGTAAGCAAGTAAAAAGCTAGTAAGTAGTAATGAGGCAAGTAAGTAAATAAATAAAGTAGGTAGGTTAGTAAGTAAATAAAAGTTATGCAAGTAAAAATTAAGATAGTAGGGAATTTAGTAAGTTAAAAAATTAAGTAAATAAGAAAATAAGTTATTAAGCAAGTAAAAATTAAGTAAGCAATTAATATTGCAAGTAAATGATTTCGTATAAAAAGGAAGTAAAAAGTTAGTAAGTAGTAATGAGGCAAGTAAGTAAGTAAATAAATCAATAAATAAATAAAGTACGGGGTGGCACAGTGGTGTAGTGGTTAGCGCTGTCGCCTCATAGCAAGAAGGTCCGGGTTCGAGCCCCGTGGCCGGCGAGGGCCTTTCTGTGCGGACTTTGCATGTTCTCCCCATGTCCGCGTGGGTTTCCTCCGGGTGCTCCGGTTTCCCCCACAGTCCAAAGACATGCAGGTTAGGTTAACTGGTGACTCTAAATTGACCGTAGGTGTGAATGTGAGTGTGAATGGTTGTCTGTGTCTATGTGTCAGCCCTGTGATGACCTGGCGACTTGTCCAGGGTGTACCCCGCCTTTCGCCCGTAGTCAGCTGGGATAGGCTCCAGCTTGCCTGCGACCCTGTAGAACAGGATAAAGCGGCTAGAGATGAGATGAGAAATAAAGTAGGAACGTTAGTAAGTAAATAAAAGTTATGCAAGTAAAAATTAAGATAGTAAGGAATTTAGTAAGTTAAAAAATTAAGTAAGAAAGAAAGTAAGTTATTAAGCAAGTAAAAATTAAGTAAGCAATTAAGATTGCAAGTAAATGATTTCATATAAAAAGGAAGTAAAAAGTTAGTAAGTAGTAATGAGGCAAGTAAGTAAGTAAATAAATAAAGTAGGTACGTGAATAAGTAAATCAAATTTATGCAAGTAAAAATTAAGATAGTAAGGAATTTAGTAAGTTAAAAAATTAAGTAAGTAAGAAAGTAAGTTAGTAAGCAAGTAAAAATTAAGTAAGTAATTAAGATTGCAAGTAAATGATTTTGTATAAAAAGGAAGTAAAAAGTTAGTAAGTAGTGATGAGGCAAGTAAGTAAGTAAGTAAATAAATAAATAAATAAATAAAGTAGGAACATTTGTAAGTAAATAAAATTTATGCAAGTAAAAATTAAGATAGTAAGGAATTTAGTAAGTTAAAAAAATTAAGGAAATAATTACGATTGCAAGTAAATGATTTCATATAAAAGGAAGTAAAAAGTTAGTAAGCAGTAATGAGGCAAGTAAGTAAGTAAATAAATAAAATAGGAACGTTAGTAAGTAAGTAAAATTTATGCAAGTAAAAATTTAGTAAGGAATTTAGTAAGTTAAAAAATTAACTAAGTAAGAAAATAAGTTATTAAGCAAGTAAAAATTAAGTAATTAAGATTGCAAGTAAATGATTTCATATGAAAAGGAAGTACCACAGCAAATAAAATAAGCTAGTAAGTAACTTTCGTAACGTTAGTAAGTGAGTTAGGTTATTTATGAAATAAATCAAGTAATTTTTTTCCGACAGTAAGGCCAAAACAACATATATATATATATATATATATATATATATATATATATATATATATATATATATATATATAATATCTCATCTCATTATCTCTAGCCGCTTTATCCTTCTACAGAGTCGCAGGCAAGCTGGAGCCTATCCCAGCTGACTACGGGCGAAAGGCGGGGTACACCCTGGACAAGTCGCCAGGTCATCACAGGGCTGACACATAGACACAGACAACCATTCACACTCACATTCACACCTACGGTCAATTTAGAGTAGCCAGTTAACCTAACCTGCATGTCTTTGGACTGTGGGGGAAACCGGAGCACCCGGAGGAAACCCACGCGGACACGGGGAGGACATGCAAACTCCGCACAGAAAGGTCCTCGTCGGCCACGGGGCTCGAACCCAGACCTTCTTGCTGTGAGGTGACAGTGCTAACCACTACACCACCGTGCGCCGCCCATATATATATATATATATATATATATATATATATATATATATATATATAATTTTTTTTTCTCTTCAGTTGTAACATGTTGGCATGCAGGTCTGAAGTAAACATAAATTTACGAACATTATAGCATTGCATTATCTCATCTCTCATTATCTCTAGCCGCTTTATCCTGTTCTACAGGGTCGCAGGCAAGCTGGAGCCTATCCCAGCTGACTACGGGCGAAAGGCGGGGTACACCCTGGACAAGTCGCCAGGTCATCACAGGGCTGACACATAGACACAGACAACCATTCACACTCACATTCACACCTACGCTCAATTTAGAGTCACCAGTTAACCTAACCTGCATGTCTTTGGACTGTGGGGAAAACCGGAGCACCCGGAGGAAACCCACGCGGACACGGGGAGAACATGCAAACTCCGCACAGAAAGGCCTTCGTCGGCCCCGGGGCTCGAACCCGGACCTTCTTGCTGTGAGGTGACAGCGCTAACCACTACACCACCGTGCCGCCCATATATAATTTTCTCTTCAGTTGTAACATGTCGGCATGCAGGTCTGAAGCAAACATAAATTTACGAACATTATAGCATTGCATTATAGTACAAGGAAAATATAAACGCTACTTCAACGATTCCAGATACCTTACACTCATTTGATTTTGTCTAACATGCAAGCACCCTTCTGTAGGTCTCACCAAACTCATCTGCAGAAAAATGTTGTTTCCAAAAAGACTGCCCATTCGTTAGCTTCATCTCGTACTCCAGCTGTAGCCCTCCGCCCTGTGTGTGTGTGAGAAACAGGAAAGAGAGGTAGACAAATATTCACAACACAAAGAGATCATTTATAAAGCACTTCAAAGCATCAGACTTCTAGTTCTTGAGAGGATTTGAGGCAAGCTGGAAAAAAGATGACACGCTTTGATTTCATTTAGTAGGAAATCCTCCTCTGTTTTTATCAAAAGGGTAAAGAGCATGAAGCATACACTGTCAAATTCAATGTGGCTAGAGATGGCATGAGGCTGAGGGAGTGGGTAAAAGACAGTAAGGAATCAAAGGCTAGAACAGATATGTACTGAACTAGGAACAACTGAAAACAAGCCGATCTCTTTTCACTGAGACATATATGGAAGGAAAAAGCCAAACCTTTTTTCCAGTACACACTTTATCTCCTGATTTCAACACTTAGGTATGCTGTTTCTTCTTTGTGGGATTTTCTTCCAATATATTTTTATATATGTTTTGCCTTTGTACTCTTGAATGATAGATTAGCACAATAGAACAAAGCTTCATTTGAGGGCATTCAGGATTATGCGTGAAAACTATACAGGAACTGCATCCCTTTACTAGATTTACCTGATTTATGAGCTACATAAGTTGGCAGTCTGAGTTATCAGACTGCAATTAGGCCCCAAATGCCAGCCATTAAAACATGTCCTTGTTTCGGTGAAAGGAGCCCGATCTTGGGAGCTCCTGAGTGGCCGAAGACTGCGATTTCAAATCTTGATGATGCCACAATTATTTGTGGCCAGCAGTGCAAGCGAGCAAAATTGGCCATATTCCCTGGGTGGAAAGGATGGCATACTCTCTTCCCCCATCAATCACAGTGACACAGCAACACTAGCTGTAATTATGAGCCCATGTATGTGGAAGGGTACAGATAGCACTTTAATCCGAATGTCTTATGCTGCCCTGTGATGTAACGTGAGCAGCAGTTCTGTACAAAAAGATGCAGTTGAATGGCTTCACATGCCTTGGAAGAAGCACATGAAAGTCTTCATCCTTCCTGTTAGCTTGTCATATAATAAGGGAGATCTGACTGGGTGGGAACTGGCCAAGACAAAATTAGGGAGTAAATCATGGGAAGAATTATCAAGCTTGATATGAACAAATTCATCCAAAATCACTGACACAAGAATTGTGGTATTAGTAAATTGGTCATATTTATGTTTGCAAAATTTCAGACTTGTATCTGTATTAGTTTATGAGATACTGTCAGTCTGGCGAGGCATTCTATCACTGAGGCGAAGTATATTGAGACGCTGGTTGATGGGAGTGGAGATGGATGTAGGCGCAGAAGACAGCCTTTATTATAAAAGAAATAGAAAACAGGCATACAATGCAAAAAGGCAGACAGCTATAGTAATGAGAAACAGGCAAAGGGTCGGGTAAGGCACCTGTTTGTACAACATCAGGGCTAGATAATATCAGAATAAGTCAAGGCAAGACAATATCAGAATAACAAACACAGAACAGGAATCAGGAAACCAAGAGAAGAACACGACGAGGCTCGGTAATGTGTAACTCGCAATGCAATACTTCGCAAAGTGAATGAGTCTTCAGTGTCCTTATACGAGCGCGCTGACTGCGCCTTAATTCAAGGCATGGGGTCAGTAATTAGAGGCATGCACTGTTCAGACCGTGCGTGAGAGAAAGTCTGTTGTGCGTGCCAATGCGTGCAGGTGTGACAGATATAGAGGCTTTAATAAAAAAAAAATGCTACAGAAAAAGTTCCACAAGTCATTAATTTTAAACTGTTCGTGCAAGATGCATGGGATTTTCAGAAATTGCTGTCTAGTACACGATGTCTTATAGAATGGCCACAACTGCATATTTGCCCATTTTTGGCCTGCTAAAAATTATACAATATTTTTCATTTTTTATGTATTGTCTCTCTCCACACTAACTCACACCAGAGCTTGACAAATTTCATATCTGTTATGTTATAGTTTTTTTTTTTGGCAGCTAGGTGTACGTCTGAAATAATTCAAACTTTCGTTTTTTTTTTCTGGGTTAAAATAAAAAAAAAAAATTTGCGCGTATATTTCAAATACATATTGCTCATGTATGACAAGGTCTACCATAAAACAAATTATACCACTTGAGAGATACCTGTATACTTTAATTAGCAAATGCTCAAACTATGAAGTTGGTACTCTGAAATAACTGTATAATTAAGATATCAAATATGTCATGGTTTACTACAAACAGTAAAATGTTTTAAGGTACAGTATATACAGTATATAGTTGCGGTCAGAAGTTTACATACACTTATCATGGATGGGAATGTCATGGCAATATTGGGCTTTCAGTGATTTCTTCGAACCGTTCATTCTCTATAACAGAAAATAAACAAGAATTTGGTGCACAAGTTTTAATTTATTTTGTTTTTTTCTGAAATCAACACAGGGTCAAAATTATACACACATCCACTTAGATTATTAATTCAGTGATACTGAAAGCTCCGAATGCCTTTTAACTTGCCAAGGCCTCTTAACTTCTTGTTAGTGATCTTGAATGACTACAGCTGGTAGCTTCTTTGTAGCAACATAAAAAGGTTTGCTTGACAAGTACAGTACAAGTTAGTGGAAGGTGGAGCCACTTTGCTGGAAGAAAACCCAAACTGTCACCTTCAGCTAAGAGGAAATTGGTTTGGGTGGTCAGGAGCAGCCCAAGAACCATCAAGGCACAGACCTGCCGTGAACCGGAAGCTACTGGAACACTATCGACAGTCAAGCAAGTTTTACATTGCCATGGACTGAGAGACTGTCATCCAAGAAAAAAGCCCCTGCTCCGAAATGAACACTTTCAAGCTCGACTAAAGTTTGCAACTGACCACATGGACAAAAAAAACAAGTCTTCTGGAGGAATGTTTTATGGTCAGCTAAGACAAAGATTGAATTGTTTGGCCACAATGACCAGAAGTATGTTTAGAGGGGTAAATGTGAGGCAATCAACCTTAAGAACATTGTAGCAACTGCTAAGCAACTGTTAAGCATGGTTAAACAAAGTGGATGGAATAATGAAGAAGGACGACCTCAGAATTCTTCAGCAGAACCTAAAACCTTCAGCAAGATGGTTGAAACTTGGACACATCTGGGTGTTCCAACAGGACAATGACCCCAAATACATCAAAGATAATTGTGGAATGGATAAAGTTGACTAACATTAAGCTTTCTGAATTGCCTTCTGACAGCAACCCTATTGAAAATATATGGACTGTACTTAAAAGTCAGATTGGTGCCAGAAATCCAACAAATTTAATTGAACTCTACTAATTCTGCCAAGAAGAGTGGTCAGATATCCAACTAGAATTCTGCCAGAAGCTTGTTAATGGCTATCAAAAGCATCTGGTCAGGGTGAAACATGCCAAGGAACATCCATCCATTATCTGTAGCCGTTTATCTTGAGCAGGGTCGAAGGCAAGCTGGAGCCTATCCTAGCTGACTATGGGTGAGAGGCAGGGTGCACCTTGGACAAGCCGCCAGGTCATCGCAGGGCTGACACATAGCGACAAATAACCATTCACACTCACATTCACACCTACAGTCAATTTAGAGCCATCAATTAGCCTAACCTGCATGTTTTGGACTGTGGGGGAAACCGGAGTACCCAGAGGAAACCCACACAGACACAGGGAGAACATGCAAACTCCACACAGAAAGGCCCTTGTCGGCCACTGGGCTCGAACCCAGGACCTTCTTACTGTGAGACGACAGTGCTAACCACTACACCACTGTGCCGCCCTCCCGATATGAATAATTAAATTAAAATCAAAATAAATTAAAACCTGTGCACCAAAATTTTTTCTTTTTCTATTAAAGATAGAATCATTCTGCCACAGAAAAGAACAGTTCAAAGAACTCGCTGAAAGCCCAATATTGCCACGACATTCATATCCATGATGAGTATCATGTTCATCCACACCGACCTTGGCAAACCATGTCTTCATATAACTTGCTTTGTGCACAGGAGCATTGTCATGCTGCTGCAACATGCTTGGACTCCACAAAACATAAATCTTAATTCTACAGCATACAAAGATCATCCTGTACAAATCTGCTCTTTCAAATTTGTAGCAACAGTTTGGGGAAGGCATGCATATCAGGTGTCCACATACTTTTGGCCAAATAGTGTAAATGGATTATGTTGTCACGTTTAAATAGCTATTTAAAATGGATTATGTTGTCACTTTTAAATTTATTTCAAGTACCCACACACATTTTCAGTTGATTCATATTAATGACTTAAAAGAAAACAAACCAAATCCATAAATTAAGGCAACGAAGATTAGCTATTGAGTTCGGACAAAAAAACAAATGGCACATTTAGGAGGAAGAGTTAGTCAATGAACACACTTAGTAATTTATGGGTTGGTATTTATCAACATTTGTATAAGAGTATGAAGAAAATCAGTGTTACCGATATGCACACGAGTGTGAGGAGATATTCTGGAGGTTATGTGAAATTCATAGAGTTACAGACACTAGTGTTAACAAAGAAGGAGGAGGAGTTTCAAGTATGATCCCTTTCCTTTCCCTAAAATTTATTTTTTCATAACTCCAAATGCACAGTATAATGTATTTCACAAGCTTAATTTTGGGCAAGCAGTATTTTTTAGTACGCAGTAGTAGAAAAGCTAAATTAGCACTCACCCCACACTTACTGAGCACAATGTACCACCACCTCTCTCTGACTGAACGGAAGCTACGCCCTCCAACACAGCTGAGAACTTCTTCACCATCCTCTTCTTCAACCTGAGGTGCAAATAACCTTTCATCAGCTTAAAAACTAAGTAAGGTAGTGACCTAAAATTACTGGAACCCTTCATAGAAATGAGCAAAAAAACCCATGATACTTGAGCTAAAACTTTCGGAAACATGGTACAGTAAAATTTAAAACAGCCCCCCCCCCAAAATAAATAAATAAATAAATAAATAAATAAAAAAAAAGAAAAGTATATACACAGTACTGTGCAAAAGTCTTAGGCACATGTAAAGAAATACTGTACACCAAAAATGGCGGAAAAATAATGAAATGAAATGTTTCAACATTAAAAAAATACTATAAACAGTAATCAGTAAGCTATAATAAATTAAACAAAATCAATATTTGGTGTGAGACGACCCTTCGCTTAAAAAAAAAAAAATTAGTAGTCTTAGGTACAGTGAGTGCAGAACCAGCCACAGTTCTTCTGGACACTTTGACTGTCACACTTGCTTCTTAATTTTGAAGCAAAATCCAATAGCCTTCATTATATTGTCTTTTTTAATCTGAAAAGTGCTCTCTTATGGAATATGCTGCTCAGATACAAACATTTTTTTTCCTCTAACGTTTAATTTTGTGCTGGAAAACGAACGTTTGGACTCTAAAATATTTTGTATCCACTCGATAATGTAGAAGTCGTAAAATAGAAATCTATAACTAACAAAGTTTGTATGACAAAAAAAGGGTGCTTGTTTGTTTGTTCCCAACATAACTCAAAATGTAGTGAATGGATTTTGATGACATTTTGAGGAAAGGTGGGCCATAATGGGCCAAGGAACAATTGATTAGATTTTGATGCCAATCCGAATATGTGGCTTTGCAGAGGTTTGCACTCTACGGTACCAAGTGCCCTTCTAGTTATTATTATTATTGCATTTTTTTCTCTATAAAACAGTGGTGAAGGCTGCTCTGGAGAAAACATCATCACTAAGTCTCTTCGTGTAATGTCTAACAAGGTTGGAGATATTTATTGACACATTTCGGTCCACTCCTTCATGCAGAACATTTTAAGCTCCTTTATATTCTTAGGTTGGTGCATGTGGACTTCCTTCTTCAATACAGATCACAGGCTGTCAGTTGGGGTCAATCAGAGACTGAAATGGTCAGTGTAATACATGGATTTTGTGTTTGTACAACCTTTTCTGTGTTGATTTGGAAGTTTGGCTTGTAATTATTTGGAAAGCTCTATCAAGAGTCAAGTCTGAACCTCCTGACAGAAGCAACCAAGTTTTGGGCTGAAAAATTTGGGCCCTCAGCATTGTGCCCTAATTGTGCGTAAAGTCATTTGTAACTGAAATTTCATCTGTGCTGTATGTCGCGCATGTATAGCATATTTGACAATAAAGTTGACTTGACTTATATATAAAATCATGTCTGCCTGACATGATTGAAGCGGTGGGCAGAGCTGTCGGCACTCAGACTGTGGCTATTCAGAACTTGAACCGCAACATGGATGACATCATGGAGAAGCTTTCGGCTTTGCAAAGAAAATGGATTGATTCGGAGACCAGAATAGACAGAATGGACAGACAGAGTGGTCATGTAAAAGAATGCATCTACTTGCCCCAAGACCAAACAATCCCAATCTTATCTGCTTTCGGCTCCCTCAGACAGCACTGGCCTCGGCCAAGGCCGTTGCTGGGACAACATCTCCCCCTGAAGGTCACTGCTGTGAGATGCTCTCGCATTCCTTCCCCCACTTCCAGCAGTCGCTGCTTTTACCCCCAGTGTGACAAGCGGGTGCATGACCAGCGCCATCATGGCTGCAGGAGTGGACGGCTGCTTGCTTGCGCTGGGTTACCTCTGCCTCCTCCCCTCCCCCCTCCGCCCCCCTTACCCCCACCCCTGATTGCCCCCCTCCCCTCTCAAGTCCCGAGTTTTCATGTTGTAAAGTGTACTTGTGTTATTTTGTGCTTATGTGCTGAGGTGTTTTTTTAATGTTCCCACACTGTGCTCCTCATAGGAGTATAGTGTGGGGGTTGCTTTTTTTTCTCCTCCCCTCTCTTCATGTTATTCTGTATTTTTTTCTTTTTATCCCTGTCTTCCTGTCCTGTCTACTCCCCCTCTGTCAATTGTGTGTATGTGTGTATAGAAGGACAGGTTGATGGTCAATTTCGCTGGTACTTGTGACTAGTGATAATAAAGGGTTCATTCATATATATATTTGTCCAGGTTAACCATCATCTGTCTCTTTTCAGTTGAAGTTCTTGTTTTTCTTCATGGAAAAGGATGACAAAGTACATTTTACATATGTGCAAACAATATTTATACCCCTGGGAAACAGGACAAGGTTAATGGCTGCAGCAGAGGACCTGGAGACTGTTAGAAAAAAATACTGTTATTTAAAAAGTAGTTCTAATGAGAATTATATATATATATATATATATATATATATATATATATATATATATATATATATATATATATATATATATATATTTTTTTTTTTTTTTTGTGGAACAAAAGATAAATATTATATTTATATAAAAAATAATTAATTAATTAATTAATTAATTTGTTAATTAATTTGTTAATTTAAATAATTATAAAATTATAATAAATAATATAAAATTAATTTTTAAACTGTAAAAAATTTTTAATAATATTTTAATTAATTTATTCATTCATATAATGTACTAATTTTATAATTTATATTTATAAAGATGTTTTATAAAAGATAACTGTTACCTTTTGTTATTTGAGTGGAAATTTTTAAGTTATTTTGTGTAATTTTTATTACACTACATAATGCACACAATATTTTCATTTTTTTAAGAAGGGTGCAAATAATTCTGGATGGCACTGTATGTGAATCTCTAGTTCCTTACCACACATCCAGACCAGGTGTAGCGGGTGGTGAGGTTAATGACTTGGTTGTTCTCAGGCCTCAGGACTGCCTCTTTCTGATAGCAGTCCTGCAATACATCAACATACATCATTTATACCAATAACTCTGTTATTACCTTTCTTCAAAACACATAAGACCTGGATGAGTCAGAATTATCACATCCACATATTTTCACTTTGGCATGTGACACATTTGGCTCTTGAGAGACTAGAGCTGAGAAATACTTCTCATTTAAACTGAATCTGGCCATGCACACAGTATACAACACACACACACACACACACACACACACACACACACACACACACACACACACACACACACACACACACACACACTGCCAGTGTTTGCCTCACCTTGTCTGGCCTCTTGTATACAGCTGGCCACTGCGAGCTTTCATCAAAATAGAGCAATATGTTCTGACAGCAGTGTGACTGAGGGAGGAAACAGTGATGGGGAAAGAGAAATGGAGAGACAAACATGATAAACTCTCTGTCAAGTAAGCAGCAAAAAGAGATGTCAGTGAGAGACTGAAATAAAGAGGGGCAATGCAGGAACCTTACGAATGCAGGAGAAGAGCGCTAAGAACGTAGCTAAGAAAGCAACACTGTTCTGTTATACTGTTAGCATTTTTGCTCATGCTGTCCCTTTCAGTACTGACGTTTAGCCAATGTCTGTTTTACTGACTGTAGTGTAGTATAAGAACCTGGATAATCAGCTCCACACTGCGTAGTGATACAGTATCTTGGATATTCTATCACTACTGCATCACTGATATGTTACACAGTCGTGGTAATGTGGTGAAACTGCAGTGAGACTGAAATGAAGGGAAAAACAGTTTACTGAAAAACAGTTTGCTTCACACTGCCTATAACCTTACTGTCGGTTAAAGACAAAAGCACTAAAAGAAAGCAAGATCTCTTTATCTGTATTTTCTGTAATTTTACCTTGGGGTAACGAAATTTGAAGTCCAGTCTGCCAAAATCAGTGAGGAAACAAAACCTGGTCAGAAACACCCAGTCCTGTAAGATAGGGAGAGCGCAACCTGTAAAAATACACTCACACTATCAGCATTTCACTCCCTACTGTTACATAAAGAAGGAAGGAAGGAACAAATGAATGAGCAAAGAAAGGAAGGAAGGAAGAAAATAAGGAATGAATGAATGAATGAAGGATGGAAGGAACAAAAGAAGGAGGAAAGGAAGAAAGGAAGGAAGAAATGAATGAAGGAAGAAAGGAAGGAAGAAAGGATGGAAGGAAATAAAGAAGGAAGGAAGGAATAAAGAAAAAAGGAATGAAGGAAATAAGGAATGAATTAATTAATGAAGGAAGGAAGGAAGGAAGGAAGGAAGGAAGGAAGGAAGGAAGGAAAAAGGATGGAAGGAAATAAGGAAGGAACAAAGGAAGGAAGGAAGGAAGGAAGGAACAAAGAAAAAAGGAAGGAACGAACGAATGAATGAATGAATGAATGAATGAACAAAGAAAAAAGGAAGGAATGAAATGAGGAAGGAACAAATGAATGAATGAAGGAATGAACGAACTAACGAATGAAGGAATAAAGAAAAAAGGATGGAAGGAAATAAAGTAACAAATGAAGGAAGGAAGGAAGGAAGGAAGGAAGGAAGGAAGGAAGGAAGGAAAAAGGATGGAAGGAAATAAGGAAGGAACAAAGGAAGGAAGGAAGGAAGGAAGGAAGGAAGGAAGGAAGGAACAAAGAAAAAAGGAATGAATGAATGAATGAATGAATGAATGAATGAACAAAGAAAAAAGGAAGGAATGAAATGAGGAAGGAACAAATGAATGAATGAAGGAATGAACGAACTAACGATTGAAGGAATAAAGAAAAAAGGATGGAAGGAAATAAAGTAACAAATGAAGGAAGGAAGGAAGGAAGGAAGGAAGGAAGGAAGGAAGGAAGGAAGGAACAAATGAATGAATGAATGAACAAAGAAAAAAGGAAGGAACAAAATAAGGAAGGAACAAAGGAAGGAAGGAAGGAAGGAAGGAAGGAAGGAAGGAATAAAGAAAAAAGGAAGGAAATAAGGAAGGAAGGAAGGAAGGAAGGAAGGAAGGAAGGAAGGAAGGAAGGAAGGAAGGAACAAATGAAGAAAGAAAGGAAGGAAGGTAGAAAAATAAGGAAATAGGAAGAATTGAAGTAAATAAGGAGGGATGAAAGGAAGGAAGAAAAAAGAAATAATTAAAAAGGAAGGAAGAAAGAAGAAAATAAAGCGGTAAATAAGAAAGGAAGGTAAGAAGGGGAACTGTGCATGCAAGAAACAAACTGGAGCATATTTACATGATTAGACAAAAATCTCAAGTTCATAAGCAGTATATGGGGTATGGGGTACCTACAACCCCGATTCCAAAAAAGTTGGGACAAAGTACAAATTGTACAACCCCGATTTCAAAAAAGTTGGGACAAAGTACAAATTGTAAATAAAAACGGAATGCAATAATTTACAAATCTCAAAAACTGATATTGTATTCACAATAGAACATAGACAACATATCAGATGTCGAAAGTGAGACATTTTGAAATTTCATGCCAAATATTGGCTCATTTGAAATTTCATGACCGCAACACATCTCAAAAAAGTTGGGACAGGGGCAATAAGAGGCTGGAAAAGTTAAAGGTACAAAAAAGGAACAGCTGGAGGACCAAATTGCAACTCATTAGGTCAATTGGCAATAGGTCATTAACATGACTGGGTATAAAAAGAGCATCTTGGAGTGGCAGCGGCTCTCAGAAGTAAAGATGGGAAGAGGATCACCAATCCCCCTAATTCTGCACCGACAAATAGTGGAGCAATTTCAGAAAGGAGTTCGACAGTGTAAAATTGCAAAGAGTTTGAACATATCATCATCTACAGTGCATAATATCATCAAAAGATTCAGAGAATCTGGAAGAATCTCTGTGCGTAAGGGTCAAGGCCGGAAAACCATACTGGGTGCCCGTGATCTTCGGGCCCTTAGACAGCACTGCATCACATACAGGCATGCTTCTGTATTGGAAATCACAAAATGGGCTCAGGAATATTTCCAGAGAACATTATCTGTGAACACAATTCACCGTGCCATCCGCCGTTGCCAGCTAAGACTCTATAGTTCAAAGAAGAAGCCGTATCTAAACATGATCCAGAAGCGCAGACGTCTTCTCTGGGCCAAGGCTCATTTAAAATGGACTGTGGCAAAGTGGAAAACTGTTCTGTGGTCAGACGAATCAAAATTTGAAGTTCTTTATGGAAATCAGGGACGCCGTGTCATTCGGACTAAAGAGGAGAAGGACAACCCAAGTTGTTATCAGAGCTCAGTTCAGAAGCCTGCATCTCTGATGGTATGGGGTTGCATTAGTGCGTGTGGCATGGGCAGCTTACACATCTGGAAAGACACCATCAATGCTGAAAGGTATATCCAGGTTCTAGAGCAACATATGCTCCCATCCAGATGACGTCTCTTTCAGGGAAGACCTTGCATTTTCCAACATGACAATGCCAAACCACATACTGCATCAATTACAGCATCATGGCTGCGTAGAAGAAGGGTCCGGGTACTGAACTGGCCAGCCTGCAGTCCAGATCTTTCACCCATAGAAAACATTTGGCGCATCATAAAATGGAAGATATGACAAAAAAGACCTAAGACAGTTGAGCAACTAGAATCCTACATTAGACAAGAATGGGTTAACATTCCTATCCCTAAATTTGAGCAACTTGTCTCCTCAGTCCCCAGACGTTTACAGACTGTTGTAAAGAGAAAAGGGGATGTCTCACAGTGGTAAACATGGCCTTGTCCCAACTTTTTTGAGATGTGTTGTTGTCATGAAATTTAAAATCACCTCATTTTTCTCTTTAAATGATAAATTTTCTCAGTTTAAACATTTGATATGTCATCTATGTTCTATTCTGAATAAAATATGGAATTTTGAGACTTCCACATCATTGCATTCCATTTTTATTTACAATTTGTACTTTGTCCCAACTTTTTTGGAATCAGGGTTGTAAATAAAAACGGAATGCAATGATGTGGGAGTTTCAAAATTCCATATTTTATTCAGAATTAGGGGGATTGGTGATCCTCTTCCTTCTGAGAGCCGCTGCCACTCCAAGATGCTCTTTTTATACCCAGTCATGTTAATGACCTATTGCCAATTGACCTAATGAGTTGCAATTTGGTCCTCCAGCTGTTCCTTTTTTGTACCTTGAACTTTTCCAGCTTCTTATTGCCCCTGTCCCAACTTTTTTGAGATGTGTTGCTGTCATGAAATTTCAAATGAGCCAATATTTGGCATGAAATTTCAAAATGTCTCACTTTCGACATTTGATATGTTGTCTATGTTCTATTGTGAATACAATATCAGTTTTTGAGATTTGTAAATTATTGCATTGTTTTTATTTACAATTTGTACTTTGTCCCAACTTTTTGGAATCGGGGTTGTATATCTCTCTCTCACACACACACACACACACACACACACACACACACACACACACACACACACGTGTCTTTGTTCAAGATCATTTTAATTCAATGAATAATGAATATCTAACTGGATTTAATTGGTGTAAAGCTGTAAATGAGGCAAATGTGTACTTAATGTCAGCATTAACTGAATCCACTATTAAAGAACAAACCCTTCATGACAACGGTTTAGTGAAAGTTAACCAATTTCTGAGCCTTAAAGGTGCTGATTGCAAAGTCATCTGAAATTTTCAAATTTTTTCTTTTTATTGTTCATGGCATTTTCCTATGTCTCGCAAGAACAATATCATGCAGAGGAGATGTGATTATTTTGATGTGCTGAGAGTTGCTTTTCTCCGTTTTGGGATTGAATAGCCAACCTCTTGAGGTAAACAGTATGACCCGACGGAAACAGCCGAATGCGAGGAGCTTGAACTAATTAGCATAATTATGGAACTGGGTCACACCAAGATGGCAATGCGCAGAAAACATTGTGACTCTGCATTGACTTTGAAGTTTTGAGTCGTAGGTATGTAATTTGTAGTTGACCTTCGTGAATAGATCCATGAAACAAAAGACGACTGTATCTTTTCTCTGTTACTGCTTTTGTGTTATCGTTTCTTTCACCACATGAGGTGTATAACTCCATACTCAGACTCACCAATCCAAGATGTGTGCTGCAAATTCTTTGTCAGATTTTGTACCTGTTTCATCCTTCAGTCGATTCCAGCGGTCGATCTGTCTCTTCACGAAAATCCTTGCGGACAACCTTTAGGTTTCCATTGCTTTTCTGGTGCGCTTTCTAGCTGATTCGCTTTCATATTTTCCTTTGCTTTTCCACTGGCTTTTAGCTGACGGGAGGGCAGAGTTTGCCCATGCTGACTTGTTTTGATTAAAAGTAGGTCAAACACGCCCCATGGTGGTCATGTGATATTGTTGCTCACTTGCTTCGGCAATCTCCAGAATCGGAAAATGCGGGACGCATTTTATTTCGGTAAAACATTTACACATAGGATACACAGTGTGTACTTACTTACTTACTTACTTACTTACTTAATCCTCTTCGCCCCATGTGGGGCATAAGGCCAATAACAAGCACCTCCACTTTTGACGGTCTTTAGCAAGATGTTGTGCCTCGCCCCATGATAGATTTAACTTGGATAGCTCAGAGGTGATGGTTCTTCTCCAAGTGGTCTTAGGTCTTCAGGCTTCTGCTTTTCAGAGGGTGTCCACACGAGGGCAACTTTGGAGATCCGCTGTTGTAAGACAGAGCCATCTCATGCGTCGGTGTTTGATTTCATCAACCACGCTGTGGCTTCTGGTCTTTTTGTATAGCTCCTGGTTAGATATTACTGCTGGCCAGAAGATACCACAAATCCTTCTCAATCATCTATTGGGAAAAACGTCCAGCTTCCTCATGTCACTCTACCACTCTCCAACATTCTGACCCATATAACAAAACTGACTTGACATTACTGTTATATATTTGGATCTTCGTGCGTAGACTGTACTGTTTAGACTTCCAGATGGAACGAAGTGCAGCAAAAGCACATTGTGCCTTTCCGAGGCATGGAGTGATGTCTTTGCCGACTGCATTATCGGAGCTCACAATACTGCCCGGATAGGTAAATTCATCTACTCCCTCAAGTGGTTTGCCATCTACTGTGATGGGCGCTGCTGTGGTTGGGTAAACATGGTTTGTGTCTTGGTGGTTTTTATGTTCAGGCCAGTCTGGTTCACAAAATTATGCAGTCTTTCGGTCTTCTACACAGTGTGTGCAGCAGCGAAACATCTCGAAACAGCAACAGAAATAGAACATTTTTGCCCAGAATTCAACGTTGCAGTCAACACCTTTAAATGTTGCTTCACAGTGTAAGTCAGTACGACACAGACTCACTCTGATCTCTGGGTCTGGAAATTAAAACTCTGGGTTTTTCCCAAACTCTGTGTTAACAGATCAGGGTTAGTAGCTCACTGATCTTCACTGAACACAATATTGACACAACACTGTTGGATGAACTCCATCTTAAATCTGTGTTTTCCTATTGAAGCCAGACAAGCATACTCAGTCAGACAGAAGTTTAAACAAGCTTAAAATATTCCTCATGGAGGACTGGGCCAAGATCAATACACAAACATTATGTCTGACATTAAACAAAGACACAAAATTGACAGAGTTCATAGACGTACATAAATCTACAGTGCACTGATTACTAACAGCCGGTTTCTTCAGCTATAATTCTTTTGCCTCTGGAAATATCCACAGTGAACATCAATACAAAAGACAGCGAGTTTTCAAATGAAATCACGAAACGCTGCTTTTTTAATGTTCTGTAGTCTACCATCAAATAAAGATATTATGATACTTTATATAATTACAGGTACTGACTGCAAAGTCATCTGAAATCTTTTAATTTTTTTTTACTGTGTATGGTATTTTCCTATGTCCCAACAGCTAGCCGCTGTGTCTGGGGATCAGGTCGTCGAGGCCCCTGCCTTCGACTGCCGCCCAATCCACACTGCACCAGCTCCCTACGGCTACCTCTGTGGGTGGTGAACCCACAGGAGGTCGGGCCCACGTCACCTCTTCGGGCTGAGCCCGGCTGGGCCCCATGGGCAAAGGCCCGGCCACCAAGCGCTCGCATACGAGCCCCAACCCCGGGCCTGGCTCCAGGGTGGGGCCCCGGCTGCGCCATACCGGGCGATGTCACGGTCCTTGCTTGATTCTATGGTCATGAGCTTTGGGTAATGACCGAAAGAACAAGATCGCGGATACAAGTGGCCGAAATGAGTTTCCTTCGCAGGATGGCTGGGCGCTCCCTTAGAGATAGCGTGAGAAGCACAGTCGCTCAGGAGGAGCTCGGAATAGAGCCGCTGCTCCTCCACATCGAATGGAATCAGCTGAGGTGGCTCAGGCATCTTTTTCTGATGCCTCCTGGACGCCTCCCTGGGGAGGTGTTCCAGGCATGTCCCCCTGGGAGGAGGTCCCGGGGAAGACCCAGGACACGCTGGAGGGACTATGTCTCTCGGCTGGCCTGGGAACGCCTCGGTGTTCTTCCCGAGGAGCTGGCCGAGGTGTCTGGGGAAAGGGAAGTTTGGGCTTCCATGCTCAGACTGCTGCCTCTGCGACCCAGCCCCGGATAAAGCGGAAGAAGACGAGACGAGACGGGTATTTTCCTATGTCCCACAAGAACAATATCATGCACACGAGATGTGATGTACTGAGGGTCGCTTTTTCCATTTTGGGACCGTTTTCCTCCCTCTTGAGGTAAACAGTACAGTCCTATAGAAACAGCAGAACGCGAGGAACTTGAGCTAATTAGCATAATTATGGAACTGCGTCACACCAAGATGGCAATGTGTGGAAAACACCGTGACTGTGCATCGACCTCAGAGAGTTTTGAGTCGCAGGGATGTACGGTAATTTGTGGTTGACATTCGCGAATAGATTCGTGAAACAAAAGATGAATCTATCTTTTCTCTGTTACTGCTTTTGTGTTATCGTTTCTTTCTCTGTAAGATCGCCACATGAGGTGTAAAACTCCATACTCGCTATCGTGGAGTCGAGCCCATGCGTTCGAAGGCTAAGATAGCTAACCACTAGCTAGAATGATTGTTATCTGTCCAGAAAAATGACATCATCTAACCTTGCTCTATCTTGCAGTTGCACTCACTATGCAGACTTTCCTTTTCTTTTCTTTGCCGCTGACTTTTAGCTGGCGGAAGAGCCGAGTCCGCCATGTTTGCCTACGCCGATTTATTTTGGTTAAAAGTAGGTCAAACACATCCCACGGTGGTCATGTGATATTGTTGCTCGCTTGCTTCGGCAATCTCCGGAATCGTAAAATGCTGGGCGCATTTTATCTCGGCAAAATATTTACACACTGGACTACCAGTGTGTGTGCAGTGGTGAAACTTCTCAAAACTCCAACAGCAATAGAAATAGAACATTTTGCCCAGAATTCAACTTTGCAGTCAGCACCTTTAATTAGCATAATTATGGAACTGCGTCACACCAAGATGGCATATATAAGGCATATATAAGAAGGAAGAGTTAATTACCTATGTCTCAAATATGTGATCTAAGGCAGTACAAGGTTGTGATACATCATATCACTATTTAGACAGATCATTCTTTCAAATAAAAGCTTTCTGTTACAAACTGGACGGGAAAATGGGAATCTTTAATCGTAAGAGGACAACAACAAAACACAGCTTTATTAGCTGGCGTTGGTGTTTTATTGTTATTATTTCCTGAAAAAATCTCATCTCATCTCATTATCTCTAGCCGCTTTATCCTGTTCTACAGGGTCGCAGGCAAGCTGGAGCCTATCCCAGCTGACTACAGGCGAAAGGCGGGGTACACCCTGGACAAGTCGCCAGGTCATCACAGGGCTGACACATAGACACAGACAACCATTCACACTCACATTCACACCTACGGTCAATTTAGAGTCACCAGTTAACCTAACCTGCATGTCTTTGGACTGTGGGGGAAACTGGAGCACCCGGAGGAAACCCACACGGACAGAACATGCAAACTCCGCACAGAAAGGCCCTCGCCGGCCACGGGGCTCGAACCCGGACCTTCTTGCTGTGAGGTGACAGCATTAACCACTACACTACCGTGCCACCTCCTGAAAAAATGTTTTTAGTAATTTTCACTCAGCATTTTATGTACCACCACCACCACCAAAAAAAAAAAATCTGTTGGTATTTCATACATCTGCAAATTTCAAATAGCAATTATTTTCTGTATTTTTTCCAACAGTGGTTACTTTTGTTTCAGGTAAATTTTATCTGGCTCAACACTGATCTGTGAATTTGCAAATCTTGGTCTTTTGAGCCAACAGAAAACAATAAGGTACCGTAGTACTACAGTCTCTTGGGTCATTAAACAAAATGGAGGAGCTGCTTGTTAATTATTAAATAGTGTTCAGACAGGACTTTTGCTTGGTGGACATCTAACATGTGCAAGTACACCAGACACAATCTGTACACGTCAGTGTTGGCAGAGGATTTTTAGCTTGTTGTCTTTGCCGTTTTATCGTGGATAAACTTCTCATCAGATTTTTTTAGGTGCAATAGCAAAGTACAAAACAGAAAAACAACTAAAGTTGTTTTTGTTGCTCACACACACTGTGCTTGCTGTTAGGACAAGTAACCAGACTGTTTCCTGAGGTGCCTGAGAAAGACAGATTATTTCACACCTGACAAGTACGTAGTGGATATATTAATCCCATACTACAGTATGCCTGGTCAGCATGCCATGGAAATCTGGCACAAGCTTCATCAAACCAGTTTGAGTGTGTTCAGAAACATACCTGCTAAATAATCATTGGCAGGGCATTCTCTGGTTTTCAAGCTGTGCTGAAAACCATTGACTCACATTTCGTCTCATAGACAGACAAAACAATCTGTGCACAGACTCTGAGTTCAACCCACTCAGATTCCTCTTTTAGAGACTCTCTGCTTCCCTTTAAAGGTACACTAACTTTCAGATTTTTCAAGTGTAGGTCATAAAAAGAATTTTCCTAGACACCCAATTATTTTTGTTTAGTGGTCCGAAAGCTACTCAATTCGAATCACAGACTTCCAATTTTATTGTATTAATTTTTTTAAAAAGAACAATTAATGAATTTAGAGCCACGTGGCCCTAAATTCTCTGCTATTTTTTCCTGCTTCACCATGACCCAATTCAAGAGACTATGTCATGCGTCACGTGGTGGGCTTTCCCTGTTCACGCAAGGTATTGTGTGATACAAATTTGAAACAGGAGAGGAAAACGGCAGATGTGTGTGCGAATGAAACGTGGAAGACCGACTACAGTAACAGAAAGCAAGAAGAAAAGATGTTATGTTCTGAAGGAAAGGAAATGCAGGACCGAACTAATAAATATCGGCAGTTAGCGAGCACCTCGGTGTGATCAGCTGTTCGTTTAGCGACAGAATGATGGAACTGTCAGTGCACGGTCAAGATAAACCTGTAGATGGCAGTAATGCAACATTGTGGCTGCCGGCTGCCGTAAAACCCAAAAGAAGAAGAAGAAGAAGAAGAAAACGCCTAAAGGTAAACCTGCGCATGCGTACATGGACTTCCTCTGTCTGCTTGACTGCACGAAGTGAGCAATTTCATGCACATTATTTGCTTGGGAATCCCCTCAAATTAAATAACTTCCCAGCCACAGAATGGCCTGGGGTTTTTTTTCCTTTTTTTTTTTTAGATACTACAAAAATAAACGTATATCACAATGACCAAATTTCAGATGGAACTAAATTTCACCGATTTTATGAAATCGAAAGGCCGTCTACTTTTAAGTTCCAAACACAGTACCAGTCAAAACTTTGGACACACCTTTTAATCAGTGTTTTTTCTTTATTAAAAGTCACTTCATGTCTTAAAGTAATGATGGATGCTGTTTCTCTTTACTTAGTTGAGCGGTTCTTGACATAATATGGATTATTACAGTTGTGGTGTGGAATAGGGCTATTTACTGTATTTTTATTACTATTTACTGTTTGATCTCAAACGCATTAACAAGGAAAGAAATTGCACTAATTAACTTTTGCCTAGGCACCTGTTAATTGAAAAGCATTTCAGGTGACTACCTCATGAAGCTGGTTACCGGTAAGATAATACCAATAGTGTGCAAAGCGTCATCAAGGTAAACGGTGGCTACTTTGAAGAATCTAAAATATGAAATGCATTTTTTTAAACAGTTTTTGTTTACCACATAATTCCAGATATGTTCCATATGTTATTTCATAGTTTTGATATCTTCAGTATTGTTCAAATACTGAACATAGTCAAAATACAGCAAACCTATGAATGAGTAGGTGTGTCCAAACTTTTGACTGGTACTATAATTCTGGCAAACCAATGGATCAGTTTTGGGACAACTCCAGGAATCAACTCTTTGGGATCGAGTCCCAGCACCTTTGATGTGAAATGAAACACAATGACGACTTGATCACTTGAAAAACAACATATATTAAAAAATATTATCTAAGAAAATTACAACAATGTAGCAATTACCAGTGGTAACGAGTCAAAGTTGTTGGGTTGTTTTGGAGGATGCTAGTGAACAACACTACATAAGGCCAAACAAAATAATATATGTGTTTCCTGTTTCCTGGGTTTTCAAAATGGGGTAGGTAGGTAGGGAAAAAAAAATTGTTTATCCCAAAAGTTTACAACAAATTTTCTAGGGTAGGTAGGAAAAAGTGAGAAGTTTCCTTTGAAAACTTTTTTTGCAAAATACTCGTTAAACGTTTGCAACTGATCCCAGAATGTCAGAACTGTGTGATTTGTTGTAGGAAACAATGTTGTAGTTACTCTATAGTTCTTCATTTGGAAATATTTTTAATTGTTGTGAATATCTTTTGCATTGCAATAGGCTGATTTGACAAGCAAACATTTCTGTCCACTGTGTCGCTTTTTGTTCCAAGGCGAACCTCCATTTTATAGGCACCCGGAAGAATCGATGAAATATACTGCACATGTGCAAGCAGTCATTTACGTCCGACCCTTCGAGGCATGAACACAAGGGTGGCCAGGTTTTCTACTTAAAAATCTAAGATAATCATCATTATAACACTAGCAAGAATACGCAGCATTGTTCAGCTATGTATTTGATTGCATCTAACAGTGACCCCTGTCTAGAAATGCCTACGAAATTTGGCTTTGAAGCAGGTAGGGTCGGGTGCGAGAAATAGTTTGTTTATCGTGGTCATAAACAGTTGAAGGGTCGCAGTGTTTTTACAGGGTCGGTCGGGTAACCGGAAACAGATATATTATTTTGTTTGGCCTAAATACATTTGGAAGTCACTCTTATCCAGAGCAATTTACCGTACATTTACACAATTGATTAGTTAAGGGTTAAGTGTCTTGCTTAAGGTCCCATCAGAAGCATATTGGCAGCTCTGGGCTTTGATATCACAACCTTGCTCTCCATAGTCCAATGGCTTAACCATTGAGCTACCACTGTCCCATTAGTATTACGTTATACATTATTTACACAGGACATTCACGCCTTAAAGAAACAATCTAAATGTGTTTGGCTTCATGGCATGAAGGCTTTTTTTAATGAGAAAAGAATACATTCCATGTCCCAACAGCTAGCCGCTGTGTTCGGGGATCAGGTTGTCGAGGCCCCTGCCTTCGACTGCCGCCCAATCCACACTGCACCGGCCCCCTACGGCTACCTCTGTGGGTGGTGAACCCACAGGAGGTCGGGCCCATGTCACCACTTCGGGCTGAGCCACCAGCCACCAGGCGCTCGCATACGAGCCCCAACCCCGGGCCTGGCTCCAGGGTGGGGCCCCAGCTGTGCCATACCGGGCGACATCACGGTCCTTGATTTTTTCATTTCCATAAGGGGGTTTGGTGAACTGCTCTTGGTCTGGCCTGTCACCTAGGACCTGTCTGCCTTGGGAAACCCTAACAGGGGCGTAATGCCCCTGACAACATAGCTCCTAGGATCATTCAAGCACACAAACCCCTCCACCACAATAAGGTGGCAGTTCTAGGAGGGCTGGCAGTTCTAGCCTGCCTCAAGTGGAGAAGTTTAAGTATCTTGGGATCTTGTTCACGAGTGAGGGAAGGATGGAGCGTGAGATCGACAGGCGGATCGGTGCAGCCTCCGCAGTGATGCAATCGCTTTACCGGTCCGTTGTGGTGAAGAAGGAGCTGAGCCAAAAGATGAAGCTCTCGATTTACCGGTCAATCTACGTTCCGACACTCACCTATGGTCATGAGCTTTGGGTAATGACCGAAAGAACAAGATCACAGATACAAGCAGCCGAAATGAGTTTCCTTCGCAGGGTGGCTGGGCGCTCCCTTAGAGATAGGGTGAGAAGCACAGTCACTCGGGAGGAGCTCGGAGTAGAGCTGCTGCTCCTCCACATCAAGAGGAATCAGCTGAGGTGGCTCGGGCATCTCTTTCGGATGCCTCCTGGACGCCTCCCTGGGGAGGTGTTCCAGGTATGTCCCCCCGGGAGGAGGTCCCGGGGAAGACCCAGGACAAGCTGGAGGGACTATGTCTCTCCGCTGGCCTGGGAATGCCTCGGTGTTCTTCCCGAGGAGCTGGCCAAGGTGTCTGGGGAGAGGGAAATTTGGGCTTCCATGCTCAGACTGCTGCCTCCACGACCCGGCCCCGGATAAGTGGAAGAAAATGAGAAGAGATGAGATGAGATGAGAAAAGAATAATTTTGTAGACAGAGATGTATTGGTAAAGCATGGGGTGCAAGTGACAATTTGTCAATGGTCTGGAAGCCAAATTTTCCTGCTGATATGAAGAGAAATTTCTTTCAAGCAATTGTAACATCTGTTCTGCTTTATGGCTGTACCACATGGACTCTGACATCGAAACCTGAAAAGAAGCTAAACAGAACATATACCAGGATGCTAAGATCTGCACTGGATATATCCTGGAGGCAACATCTAACTAATAAACAACTTTATGGGCACCTACCACCCATATCTGATGTCATTTGCAAAAGAAGAACACGCTTTGCAGGCCACTGCTGGAGGGCTAAGAATGAAATCATTAGTGATGTCCTGCTGTGGGAGCCTAAACATACTTGAGCAAATGCTGGAAGACCTCCCAAAACATATGTTCAGCAGCTATGTAGCTATGTGACGACACTGAATGTTATCCTTCAGACTTGCCTGGGATGATGAACGACTGGAATGGATGGAGGGATCGAGTTATGAAAATCTGTGCAACTAGCTCGACCTGATGATGATGATGATGTAGACAAACTGATCATTTCATTTGAGACCGTAATTAGTCATTTTCAACGCTGTTGTTGAAATGTGTGTCATTAATGTGTGTGTCTATATATATATATATATATATATATATATATATATATATATATATATATATATATATATATAAAAACCAAAATAGCATGATGCATGATATAAAGACATTTTTCAGACATAGCAGGAAAGATTGAAAATATTGCCTTAAAGGTGGACTGCCTTTCAGATTTTTCACATTTAAGTTATAAAAAATAATTTTCCCTAAATTATTTTTGTTTCGTGGACTAAAAGCTACTGAATTCGAATCACTGACTTCTGATTTTATTAATTTTTTCCCCCCTAAAAGAACAGTTAATGAATTTAGAGCCACATGGCCCTAAATTCTCCGCTATTTTTTTCTTGCTTCACCATGACCAAATTCAAAAAACTATGTCATGCATGACATGGTGGGCTTTCCCCATTTGTGCAAGGCACTGTGGGATACAAATTTGAAACAGGAGAGAACAATGGCAGACGTGAGTGTGCGAATGAAACGTGAAAGATCGACTATAGTAACGGAAAGCGAGAAGAAAAGACGTTATGTTGCGAAGGAAAGGAAACGCAGAAACAAACTAATAAATATCGGCGGCCAGCGAGCACCTTGGTGTGATCAGCTGTTTGTTTAGCAACAGAATGATGGAACGGTCAGTGCACGGTCAAGGTAAACCTGTAGATGGCAGTAATGCAACACTGGATGCCAGCTGCTGTAAAACCTGGAAGATGAAGATGACGACTCAGGTAAACGTGCTCATGCGCACACGGACTTCGCTTGACTGCGTGAAGTGAGCGATTTCATGCACATTATTTGCTCGGGAATCCCCTCAAATTAAATAACTTCCCAGCCACAGAATGGCCTGGGTTTTTTTAGATATTACAAAAATAAACATATACCCCAACGACCAAATTTCAGAGGGAACTAAATTTCACCGATTTTATGGAATCGAAAGGCCGTCTACTTTTAACTTTGTAAAATAGTTGGACAACTGATTAAAGCAGGCAATCCAACACAATACCTGATGGTTAGAAAATAAGGTTCTACCCAGCACATTGTTCTTCCAATGCTTCTCTTGCTGACTACAAATAAATGTTTATATATTGAATTATTCCTCACATCAAAATACAAGTTACAGTACCGTATGTCACGAGGCCAACATCACAGCACTTTGGTACCATTTTCTCTGCTGTAACATTATCTGCCATTTTCTATCAAATTAAGTTTTTTATTTATCAAATAATCAATAATGAAATTCGTTGCCAACTATTTTCATTAGCAAATTTCAAGTTTTGACATTAGTTGCTGTAGCCCTAGATAAGAATTTAATAATGCCCTATTACCGAAAGATAAAGTTGTATTAAAGATTATTTAGTTTATAGAACTATCTTATTTAAAATATTCACCAGCTCAATACAATTTCTTTCTTTAACTTAATTTCTACTTGGTGTCATCAAGATGATCTATTATGGAAAATCTTTAAAAAAAAAAAGAATCAGGAATACTAATTTATTTGGGCCAGATCTTTGACGTAATCTGGATCAGTCGTACTCCCATGAATTGTATGGATTAATGAATTTTAATGAAGCTGGAACACTAATTAACCACAGAGAATGATTATAGAAAAGATCTCAGTCAGTATAAAATATACATTATACTACCCAAGGATGGAAAAATGAGTAACTTCTATTTCCATTTTGCTATTCGGAGGATTTCTGTACTGGATGTTATAACAGTGTCACAGAATTATTTCACAGAGGGAATAATTTTATTTTTTTTGAAAACGATGTCACGGTTATTGTCATGCTTCAGTAAAGCCCTAGTCTCTGCTGAGCAAGTTCTTAGGCTTCTTCATGAATGTTAGATGAGGTTACTGGACACAGTGCTTGGTCCTCAATTATTTGTTCTTATCAGCTCACCACTGGTCTAAAATTCAGATACAGATGCACTCATTTAGAAAGTGAACTGATGACCAGAACCAAATTCCTATGCAAATTTGAGCTCATTCGCATCGCTATGTTCAGGCATGTCTTTTAATTAATGTGTAACTTATTTGTTTGCCAAATTAAAGACTTTGTCCACCACCATTCATTCCACAACTACCACCAAATGCATGTCGCAGCAGAAATCAAGATCCATCAGACCATTTTTGCAGCAATTTGGGTGAGCCTGTATCCACTGCACCCTCAGATTCCTGTTCTTGGCTGACAGAAGTGGAAGCCGATGTGGTCTTCTGCTCCTGTAGCCCATCTGCCTCAAAGTTCAATGTGTTTAGTGTCCTGAAGTGCTTTTCTGCTCACCACACTTGTAAAGAGTGGTAAGTTCATCTTCCTGTCATTCTCCTCTGACCTCGCTCATCAATCAGCGCAGAACTCCATTCCCTGGATGTTTTTTTTTTTTTTGTCTCCACACTATTCTGTGTAAACTCTAGAGATCAACAGTTTCTGGCTGGCACCAACAACCAACAACCATTCCACAGTCAAAGTCAGTGAAATCACATTTTTCCCCATTCTGATGTTTGATGTGAACATGAACTGGAGCTCTTGACCTGTAACTACATGACTGTATGCATTGTGCTTCTGCCACGTGATTGGCTGATTGGATAACTGAATGAATAAGCAGTACAAGTGTTCCTCATAAACTGCATACATCTTCAGAAAATCGTCCGTGTAACACATCATGCACGTTAATCTATAACATGATGCAGCAACTTTTAGAGCATGCATTAGCTACTTTCCTTGTGAAAAGGGTGACCGTTTAGTAGTTTTAGCAGTGTTTCACCTCATTTTCTGTTAGCTTTCTAGTGATTTTGAAAGATGAACAGGAAGTCTGTTTTTGACAAGTAAAAAAAATAATAAAGTCACATAGTATGTTATAATAAGAACATATAATTATGACTTATTTCATAATAATGAGAATATTTTCTCAAAAGTTATTTAATATCTCATTATTATGAGATAGTAAGTCATTTTTTGAGAACTTAAGTAATAATTATGAGATACTAAGTGATCATTATGAGATAGGCTCTCATTATTATAAAATGATAAGATTATAAGTTATTATTTTTAGAAGTTGTGATAGTTATGAGATACTAAGTCATAATTATGAGATACTACATCATTATTATGAGATAGAAAGTCATGATTATGAGATACTACATCATTATTATGAGACACTACATCATTATTATGAGATAGAGTCATAATTATGAGATACTACATCATTATTATGAGATAGAAGCTCATGATTATGAGATACAACAGAAAGTCATGATTATGAGACACTACATCATTATTATGAGATAGAAAGTCATAATTATGAGACACTACATCATTATTATGAGATAGTTATAATTATGAGATACTATAGAAATTCATAATTCTGAGACACTACACCATTATTATGAGACACCACATCATTATTATGAGACAGAAAGTCATAATTATGAGACACTACATCATTATTATGAGATAGAAACTCATGATTATGAGATACTACATTATTATGAGATAGAGTCATAATTATGAGATACTACATTATTATGAGATAGAAACTCATGATTATGAGACACTACATCATTATTATGAGACAGAAAGTCATAATTATGAGACACTACACCATTATCATGAGATAGTCATGATTATGAGATACTACATCATGATACTATTATGAGATAGAAAGTCATAATTACGAGATAGTATTGAAAATCATGTTTATGAGATACTACATCACCATTATTATGAGACCTTAAGTCATACTTGCTGTATGAGACACTTCATCATTACTGAGGAGAAAGTCATTATCATGAGATAGAAGGTCTCAAGTCTGAGATAATTATCGTATTATTATGGTGGCGAAAACGGGCTTCCATCGGACACCTACCGTACTATGTCGGTCGTTATTTTATTAATCCCCAGCTCATTAGAAAATCAAGACTCGGTGCTTTCTCATGGCGAGTTTTGTTTTAAATAGTCTGGCCGGCAACGGACAGTTTACATCACGTGACCTGTCGCTGAGCCGAATCCAAGGCCTATTCACGTCGGTAACGGGCTTTATAACGTCCTTATGAGTGTTCAAACGGAATTATAATCACATGGATGCGGGGCTGCACAATAAGATGAGCTCCAGCACATCATCTCGCGATAACATGTGCGTATTTATATTGATATTTATGCATGACGTTAACAGAAGAGGACAACTGACATAATGCACACCTGTAACATGGTATTCAGGAACATCAAGGTAAGTTGTAATGGTGTGTGTGTGGTGTGCGGCTGTGCACGCGACGCTGTTGAGAAAGCCATATCCCCCTTCTGCCGTCTGGACAGATGTGGCCAAACGCAGGCGCGCGCACGACAACGCACTAATCGAGCCTGTAATAGTGGAAGCTTCTAAAGGCAAAGGTCTGAGCCATCTACCCGACTGCGGGCACAAAACACACATCACCGTCCAGCATCTCACCTCTTTAGTGTTCACGACACCCTTGACATATTTCCCCCAGACAGATCCGTCACACAAGAGACTCCACACAATGGCAAGTCCGAGAACTCTATCCATTTTTCTTTTTTTTCTTTCCCCTCTCTGCCCTTGTTCAGGAGTGTGCAGGAAAGGAGAGCTTTCGGATGAGACGAAGAGCTGCGGTTCACGGAGCCACAATGCACGCTCCCGACACCCCTCTGCTCATGCACGCGACGCGTCCCCGCTCCCGGACACAGGAACGCGCTTTTCAAAGAGCACGCGCCGCTGTGAAACAAACTGAAAATGTTGTTTTTTGTTTGTTTGTTTTTTAAATCAGTTTCATATTACTGTTGTCTCGAAGCCCGTTTCCGCCATGAGAAGATTTCTAATAATAATGATTTAATATTTTAGAATAATCTGGTAATTTTCTCATAATAAGAATGATGTCGTCATAATGACGTAGTGTCACATAATTATGACTTCCATCCATCCATCCATCCATAGCCGCTTATCCTGTTCTACAGGGTCGCAGGCAAGCTGGAGCCTATCCCAGTTGACTACACTCAAAAAAACCAACATGGGTGTCTGTTACATGAACCTAAGTCTAACATGTAACCGTTGACATTTAGGCCACTCAACAAAATTGTTTCTGGCTAAGTTAACGCATTTTACTTGGGTGGAAATACTTTCCATAATTTTATTATGTTCACTGAGCAAGTTATTTTTTTGAGTGTATGGGCGAGAGGCGGGGTACACCCTGGACAAGTCATGGCAGGGCTGACACAAACAACCATTCACACCTACGGTCAGTTTAGAGCCACCAATTAGCCTAACCTGCATGTCTTTGGACGAAACCAGAGCACCCGGAGGAAACCCATGCAGACACGGGGAGAATATGCAAACTCCACACAGAAAGGCCCTCACCGGCCACGAACCAAGAACCTTCTTGCTGTGAGGCGACAGTGCTAACCACTACACCACCGTATCCATCCATCCATCCATCCATAACATCCATCCATTATCTTTAGCTGCTTATCCTGTTCTACAGGGTCGCAGGCAAGCTGGAGCCTATCCCAGTTGACTATGGGCGAGAGGCAGGTACACCCTGGACAAGTCATCGCAGGGCTGACACAAACAACCATTCACACCTACGGTCAGTTTAGAGCCACCAATTAGCCTAACCTGCATGTCTTTGGACGAAACCAGAGCACGCGGAGGAAACCCATGCAGACACGGGGAGAATATGCAAACTCCACACAGAAAGGCCCTCACCGGCCACAAACCCAGAACCTTCTTGCTGTGAGGCGACAGTGCTAACCACTACACCACCGTATCCATCCATCCATCCATCCATCCATTATCTTTAGCTGCTTATCCTGTTCTACAGGGTCGCAGGCAAGCTGGAGCCTATCTCAGTTGACTATGGGCGAGAGGCGGGGTACACCCTGGACAAGTCATCGCAGGGCTGACACAAACAACCATTCACACCTACGGTCAGTTTAGAGCCACCAATTAGCCTAACCTGCATGTCTTTGGACGAAACCAGAGCACCCGGAGGAAACCCATGCAGACACGGGGAGAATATGCAAAGTCCACACAGAAAGGCCCTCACCGGCCACAAACCCAGAACCTTCTTGCTGTGAGGCGACAGTGCTAACCACTACACCACCGTATCCATCCATCCATCCATCCATCCATTATCTTTAGCTGCTTATCCTGTTCTACAGGGTCGCAGGCAAGCTGGAGCCTATCCCAGTTGACTATGGGCGAGAGGCGGGGTACACCCTGGACAAGTCATCGCAGGGCTGACACAAACAACCATTCACACCTACGGTCAGTTTAGAGCCACCAATTAGCCTAACCTGCATGTCTTTGGACGAAACCAGAGCACCCGGAGGAAACCCATGCAGACACGGGGAGAACATGCAAACTCCACACAGAAAGGCCCCCGTATGCCACTGGGCTCGAACCCAGAACCTTCTTGCTGTGAGGTGACAGTGCTAACCACTAAAACACTGTGCTGCCTCATTATTATGACATGTGACTTAATTTTTTTTCCCCAAGTGGTGTAAACAAGCTTCGATACTTCTATGTCATGAGACATAGGGGGGAACCAAACAACTGTATGGCTTGATTGAGCTCAAATTGGACCCTGAAGCTGTGAGGTGGCAGTGCTACCCACTGCACCACTGGTCCCCTGCCACCAATGCAACCAATTGTATGTCGCCTGTAATCTCTACCCAAACAAAGAATTAGGTAGAAAAAAACGTGGAGGAATGCTTAGTAGTAAAAGGTGTCTCATGCAGTTTGCAGGTGTGCTGTGATCCTCATACAAGGGAAGGTTTTGAGGGGCTGCTTCAGGGAAAACGCTGTTGTGGAACCTGGTGGTGGTAGCATAGATGCTGTGGTATTTTCTGTCAGGTGGCAGGAAGATGAAGAGTCCATGAGGGGGGTAGAATTAATCATCCACTTGCCTTGTAGATGCAGTATTTGTGGTCAGATGTGTAAAGGGGGTGGTAGAGGAACCACAGTAATCTTTTCAGCTGGTTTCATAGTCTGCTGTGAATAAAAGTGCTAAAAACTGAAAATAACGAGCAGAATTTAAGTAGATTCAGATGACAGGAATAATGCAACATATAAAGAAATTATATTCTGTTTTTAAATGATTTGTTACTAGATGTGCAAAAATTTAATGTACCTCACACTAACATTTCTTAGTCTCTCCATGTCAGTATAGTTTAAATCTAGTGATTTTCCAGCCAAGTCTTAGATATTATATTTAAACAAAAAAAGACCTCAGGAAGGATACATAAATTGACTTTAACTCCATCCCTTGTTGTTTCTGTAAAGTTGTGTTTACTGTATTACTGTCAAAGGGAACAAAATATTTTTTTCCCACAAACAGATCACAGGTGGTGTTGATCTTTAGCTCCTGGCCTTCAACAAGTTCTTCAGCTTCTTTGTGCATGTTAGATAATGCTGGTGTGACACTGTGGTGGGGCGGCACGGTGGTGTAGTGGTATAGCACTGTCACCTCACAGTAAGAAGGCCCTGGGTTCAAGCCCAGTGGCTGACAAGGGCCTTTCTGTGTGGAGTTCGCACGTTCTCCCCATGTCTGTGTGGGTTTCCTCCAGGTGCTCCGGTTTCCTTCACAGTCCAAAAGACATGCAGGTTAGGCTAATTGGAGGCCGAGCAAGCTGGCGGTAGATTAAGTGTGCTGTCGATAGACACAGACAGCCTCGTAAGAGGCTGGCAACTGACCAGCCAATTGGCCTACAGGGTGTCAGGATGGAAAGAAAAAAAAAAAACACTGTGGTTGGTCATCATGTGATTGATTTTATGTTACACTTCACTATAATGGGCGGCACGGTGGTGTAGTGGTTAGCACTGTTGCCTCACAGCAAGAAGGTTCTGGGTTCGAGCCCCGTGGCCAGTGAGGGCCTCTCTGTGCGGAGTTTGCATGTTCTCCCCGTGTCCGTGTGGATTTCCTCCAGGTGCTCCGGTTTCCCTCACAGTCCAAAGACATGCAGGTTAGGTTAACTGGTGACTCTAAATTGACCGTAGGTGTGAATGTGAATGGTTGTCTATGTGTCAGCCCTGTGATGACCTGGCGACTTGTCCAGGGTGTACCCCGCCTTTCACCCGTAGTCAGCTGGGATAGGCTCCAGCTTGCCTGCGACCCTGTAGAACAGGATAAAGCGGCTAGAGATAATGAGATGAGATGTATAATGTTGGGTGGCATGGTGGTGTAGTAGTTAGCACGGTCGCCTCACAGCAAGAAGGTCCTGGGTTCAAGCCCAGTGGCCAATGGGGGCCTTTCTATCTGGAGTTGGCATGTTCTCCCCGTGTCTGTGTGGATTTCCTCTGGGTGCTCCGGTTTCCCCCACAGTCCAAAGACATGCAGGTTAGGTTAACTGGTGACTCTAAATTGACCGTAGGTGTGAATGTGAGTGTGAATGGTTGTCTGTGTCTATGTGTCAGCCCTGTGATGACCTGGCGACTTGTCCAGGGTGTACCCCGCCTTTCGCCCGTAGTCAGCTGGGATAGGCTCCAGCTTGCCTGCGACCCTGTAGAAGGATAAAGTGGCTAGAGATAATGAGATGAGACTTCACTATAATGAATGTATGCAAAGCAAGTTTATTCATCAATTATGACCAAAGGAACTTGTAGATGTTGCATGCTTTGACAATATTTTTATTGTTTATTGCATAAACCACAAACCACCTGTACAACACAACATATGCATCAGGACACAAAAAAGCTTCAGGCTACGTTTATTACAATAACAAACTCTCGAAAATATATACTGATTTAAAAAAATAAGAAAATGCATATGATATCTCAGCAGAACTGGGAAGAAAGCAGCAGGACTGCACTTTGACCTTTGGATTACATTTAGATTTATATTACGTTTAGACTAAAAAAATTTGTAAATTTTTGGTACTTTTTCCAAATGTAAATCTGATATTTTTTTGTCGACATATTCTCTCCAGAGATATATGAAACGTGCAAAAATTTACAAGAAATAATAAGCAGGATAGGTTTTAAGAAAGGTTTAGCTGATAACCAATATCTCATTTGTTTGAACAAATCAATACACATTTCTTAAATAAAATCTGTTCTTCCTATGATATATATGATATAATTCAGCCCTGCCTTTAAAGGACGTGAATAAATAAAATCTTTTTTTTTTTTTAAATCTAAGTGTTTTTATTAGTTGTTCTATGCTTTGTGCTCCTATCAACTTGTACATCATTTAAAGAATTCAGTATAAAATCCGCTGCTCCAAAACCAAACCGATACAAGCGAATGTTTGAGGCAGGGAAAGTAGAAATACATTCAATTTCCATTTATATTTTTGCACTTGTGGTGTTTTTAATAAAGGAAAATTTGTTACAAAAACGTCTGTGCTCATGTGCGTATGAATAGTACATTATAGCTCATAGTGTAGTGTATATTGAATAACTTGTCATGATCCATAAAGTGCAGGTTTTCTTAAGAATGGAAGAGAAACACACAGTAACTCCAGACACAGACAATTCACTCTTAATGACTGACGCTGCAAACACAAAAGCTGCAGTTAATTAAAGGACTAGAGAGGATTTTAAGGATAATACTTTAACAAGAAGCCACACAAGCCAGGAAGATCTACGCATTCACAAAGAGCTATAATTAATACTCTGGAAATAAGCATCTGTTAGTCTGCTGTATCAATCATACTACACTGGCTCATGTAGAGGAAGCAGACCTTCAGAGATATCATGGCCCAACACTACCACAAATAACACCACGGTAACTGACACGGTAATCATAACAGAATACACGACTACTATCACTTAATAATAGTTTAATAGCTGTTAATTAATCGCTGTTACAGAGATGGAGGCAGATGAGGTAGCAATGTGTTGTCTAATAGAAATAGGCATGAGAATACTGGCTTGGTGAAATGCTTCATTAGTGAGCCTTTCAGGTCTCCAGAGTCAGGGGTGGACAAATCAATAGCCATTATCCTGGGGCAAGCAAGCAGACGGCACGTCCAGTTTATTTTTTATTCGTAGTATTCACAGATGGACAAGTAGGTTTAATAGATGCAGCAGTGGCTCATGACCATAGATTTTGGTGGAAGAGGACGATATTAAATGATTACAGCCTCAAACAACATTAAACTAAGAGCGGACTGATGCTATGGGATACAGTCTAGTGAATTTGAGTGATCCTGTAATCGGCAGTTCAGAGTCAACAACACAGTCATCCAGCATACAGTTAAGATGGTTTATGTTTCGTCAAAGGTGTTCAGTGATAATTTGCGAATGCCAACAAGTATGGATAGTACATTGAAAAAAAAACCACACCGGTCGTCGCACAGGTTATCAAGGACCGCGATCCCCAGTGAGGAACCAGACTGGGATCAAGAAGTCTGCTACTGGAACGAACTCTTCCACCAATCAAGAGCTAGAGGAACCCCACACCGAGTCGTCACAGACTCATAGCGGCCCTCTGGTTGCTACAAATGCGAATCCGTCTAAAGGACAACGTCAAAAATAGACCAAGGAGTATAAAGAAGTAATGGAAGCATTCTACTAGGTACAACTTAACCCTAACACTAGGATCAGCTCATATCCTGAGGAGAGTGCTTTCCATTTAACTCCAGTCCCTCAAGCGACCTCAGGTCCACAGGTTGTTCCCGGTCCCTGAGGTAAAATAACAAAACAGAAAGGCAGGGGGGGGACTCATGAATCAGGGTTCCCAGGTTTCAGCAAAATTTCCACCCCACCTACATCTCAAAAACCACACACACAAAAAAAAAAAAATCTGAAGATAGCCCCAAAATGTAGGCATTTCAAAAGAGACACAAACCTTTCTTCTTTTCCTCAGCCTTTGTGCGGTCACCATAGTGTACACGCATTTTTGAGGTATGGATATAATCAAATCTATACCTTCCCTTTCCTTCTTCGAATCTCTGCAACATAAATGGTTCTGTACATCATAGACACATTGTCTGCACGGACACTTTGCCTTTGGCTTGAGGAAATTAATTAGATTTTATTTAGAATATTTGCTCTAAATGAAACAAGATCTTGGCATTTTCAACTAGCGCAAATTGGTGTCAAAATTCTGACCCTGGCAACCCTGCAATTCACTATCCAGTCCTTGGCTCCTCCCCCAAGCATGCAGCAGCAGCAGGATTCGTTCCCCTAATGGACCCTTAATAGCTCTTGTTGCGATTCCCATTTTTGGTTTCTAGGTGTAATAAAACCTCTGTGGATCTAAATGGGGCAGTGCGTGTGCTTCCCTACAATTGCACGTCATCGAGAAAAGTGAGCAAATCAGTGAAATAATAGATTTTTTTTTTTTTTTTACAATGCTGGTCACTCAAAAGAGGTGATTAGTATTTCAGTGGAATGTAAAATAGAATAGTGAAGAAAGAATTGAGGAACTCCATTTGGCTGATGGTGGGCCTCAAACAAAAACAAGCCAACAAACAAACGCTCTAATGAAATTCACAAAGCATTGTTTACTTGATACGCATGTTTAAACGCAACACATTCCACTTCATATGTTTCATTGTGGAGTGACACTACTAACAGGCACTACTCGCCACCTGCTGCACTACACACATGGGTGCATTCCAGTCATCATATGGACGATTATTATTAGTTTGAATAAACTAACTTGTACAGATTACAGATAAACTTTATAAAATCAGCTACATGTGGAAATAGCGTAGAAACAGTGACGAATGCGAGGAAATATACAAAACACCAAAGTTCCAAACCGTCGCATAACTGCTAATTGTACTGCATGTTGGCAAGTATGAGGACGATGGCAACACAGAAATCATGCCCGCTCCAGGAATTGGCGTAGTCACATATTAGTCTGCATCAAGACATTTATCCATTACTAGCTCACCATACTTCAGGGTTAAATTATTTGACATGATACTTGGGAGTGTTTACTTGCCTGATGAATGGCTAATTAATTTATAATTTGTCCATCCCTGAAAGTTGTTGGATTTGCTTTAAAGCTTAGAGGAGTGAAATCTGAAAGTCTGGTTGGGTCAAATAGTTTCACAAATGACATCTACACAGGGAGCCCAGTCATACCCCTGCTAAATGAACTGTCTAATTGGTTCAAGGTTGTGGAAGGATGTTCCTTAAAATACCTCCTGGGTTCTATAAAATGGGTCAGTGTGCAGAACGTTTTAAAAGCTGACAAGCAGAAAGGTAGTAATAGCCACCAAGCAATGGCTAAGACAAGAAAAAGGATTAAAGCCATTAATGCTGAAAGTGCAAAAAAAAAAAAAAAATCCTTATGTATCTCAATGTAATTGCACCAGCAATGATTGGGCTAAAGAGTGCAAGTAGATGATGGCTGATGCTAGGTGAATTATAATTCCGCAGCTCATACCGTAGCTTCCTGTGTTTGAAGCCCAGAAATCCTATTGCGCTGATGAACGTGTATTCAATTGTTTAGGACTTGATGCAAGATTGTTCAACCTCAGAAGAAACATTAAAAATTCTCTAATTAACAACTACAAAAATACTTGGAAATAACATGTAGTAAAAGTACAATTACTTAACACGTAAAACAAAATCTACATTTAAATATATTCATTTAGCAGGCACTTTTACACAAATTGACTCACAACTGAGATACTATGCAAGCCTAGAGCTGAGACATTCAGGGTTAAGGCCCCAATAGTGGTTCTCTGAGAGCTTGGGAAATGAACTTTCTGCCTTCTGATCACTCGCACAGAACATTAACCCTGGAGCTATCTATACCCAAATGGACTCTGAAAAGCCATGTGTATCAATCAGTCAGTATTTTCTTTTTTTTTTTTTTCAGTTTCAAGACCATATATAAAGCTTGCCTATGGCATAAGCGTGAAGTTCAATAATAATGTGCGTCAAAAAGCTATATTAGAATAACATTTATGAAAATTCAGCTTGAGGCCTGGACAAGACAGGAAGCATTTGTCTCCATGCTGGTATTTGTACGATTCGGAATCAGAATCTCAACAAAGCAATACAGTGCAGAGGCAAAGTGGCAATATTTTAGTTGTGCATGTTTGAAAAGTGCAAGTGCACATGCACAGTATAACACAAAAGCAGTAGTGACTCCTCTCACCTCTATTCACTTACTGCCAAACACTGATCAAGTATCAGTGAAAGTGCTTCCGTGAGGCATTACTGCATCATTTTACTCATTCTTGTTCTGTTGGTTCGTTGCACAGTGAATCTAGTCAGTCTTTCACCTTAAATTTCTTTTTGTTAAAAATAATAATTAAAAAAAAAAAAAACCCTCTTCCTTTTTTATTATATTTGTTCTTCAAATCTCACCTCATGCATCAGCTTTGTTGGTCACTACACCACTTTCCACCTTTCAAACTACACCCTCTCTTCCATCCTCACTAGTGGTCGTTTGAATGAACCTGAAGCACAATGATCGGTCCTTTCCAGCTTGCGGTGTTTGTTTATCTCTGGAGGCAGGTCTTTCATAGTGAAGACATCTTTGATCCTCTCCATGCAGACATTTGAGGCTTCATGGGTTTCCTTAGAGAGCTGGGACAGGCTAAGGAAGCCATGCGGGAGGTCGTCCACTACACACAAAGTCACAGGTTGGTCAATTTTCCGTAGTCGCCGGGCGAACATCACAGAGTCGTCTAACATGGGGTCCAGAGCACAGGCCTAGAGGAAATCAGAGATTCAAGGAGCCATTAATAATTGGAATCAGAAAGCATATTTTATAAGGCTGTAACACATCACTACGGTATCGGTTTCTGTTTAGTGCTCCAAATATCTGTCTAACATCAGTATTTGGATTTAGACTTGAAGTGGGTGTGGCCTAAACCAAAAACACTGGAACAAAAACCCAGAGGTATGAATGTCATCAATGCTAGTATGAAGTGTGAATATTTATATAATAGTGAATCAAAAACTTACAGTTGCAATCAGAAGTTTACATACATGGACATGAACATCATCATGGACAAGAACGTCATAGCAATAATGCGCTTTCAATAATTTCTTGGAACTGTTCTTTTTCTGTGGCAGAATAATTGTACAACATACATCTTTAATAGAAAAAAATAAGAATTTGGTGCACAAATTTTAGAGTTTTCAGAAATCAATACAGGGTCAAAATTATACTTACAGGATCAAAAATATACATACACACTCGGATTATTAATTCAGTGGTGCTGAAAGTCCCAAAATGTCTTAACTTGCCAAGGCCTCTTAAATTCCTGTTAATGATCATGACTGATGGCAGCTGGTAGCTTCTCTGTGCAAAATAAAAAGGGTTTGTTTGCCAGCACTCAATGGATTTACCAACACTTTACACTGGAAAAGTCCAAGGAGCTCAGTGCAGATCTGAGAAAGAGGATTACAGATTTACACTCAGGACCATTTCTAAACAACTACAGATTCCAAGATCAGTTTAAACAACTAAGTTATTGGGAGGTGTAACCACTTTGCTGGAAGAAGACCCAAACTGTTACCCTCAGTTGAGAGGAAATGTCTACAGTCAAGCAAGTTTTACACTGCCATGGACTGAGAAGCTCCTGTCCAAGAAAGAAGCCTCTGCTGCAAAATCGACACCTTCAAGCTCAGCTAAAGTTAGCAGCTCACCACATGGACAAAGAAAAATTCTTCTGGAGGAAAGTGTTATAGTCAGATGAGACAAAAATTGAGCTGTTTGGTCAAAATGACGAGAGGTACTCAGGAACACTGTACCAGTTGTTAAGCATGGTGGTGGTAGCATCATGCTCTGGGGCTGTTTTGCTGCCAGTGGAACTGGTGCACTGCACAAAGTGGACGGAAAAATGAAGGATGAGGACTACCTTAGAATTCTTCAGCATAGCCTCAAACCATCAGAAACTTGGACACAATTGAGTGTTCCAACAGGACAATGACCCTAAACACGCATCAGAGCTCATTGTAGAACGGATAAAGCAGGCTAACATTAAGCTCAAAACAAGTCCTGACCTCAGCCCTATAGAAAATATCCGGACTGTGCTTAAAAGTTGAGTCCGTGCCAGGAAACACACAAATTTGATTGAACTCTACCAATTCTGTCAAAAAGTGTGGACAGATATCCACCCAGAATTCTGCCAGAAGCTTGTTGATGGCTACTAAAAGCATCTGGTCAAGGTGAAACATGCTAAGGGACATTTAACCAAATATTAGGTGTGCTGTATGTATATTTTTTGACTCTGTATGTATAATGTTGGGCGACACAGCGGTGTAGTGGTTAGCACTGTCGCCTCACAGCAAGAAGGTCCTGGGTTCGAGCCCAGTGGCTAATGGGGGCCTTTCTATCTGGAGTTTGCATGTTCTCCCCGTGTCTGTGTGGGTTTCCTCCGGGTGCTCCGGTTTCCCCCACAGTCCAAAAGACATGCAGGTTAGGCTAATTGGTGGCTCTAAATTGACCGTAGGTGTGAATGTGAGTTTGTGTCTATGTGTCAGCCCTGTGATGACCTGGCGACTTGTCCAGGGTGTACCCCGCCTCTCGCCCATAGTCAGCTTATAGGCTCCAGCTTGCCTGCGACCCTGCACAGGATAAGTGGCTACAGATAATGGATGCATGGATGTATAAATGTTGATCCTGTGTTGATTTCAGAAAACCCAAAAATAAATTAAAACTTGTACGACCAAATTCTTTTTTTTCTATTAAAGACATATGTCATACAATCATTCTGCCACAGGAAAAAAAAAAATCAAAGAAATCATTGAAAGCACAGTAGTGCCATGACATTCATGTCCGTGCATGTAAACATCTGGCTGCAACTGAAGCATCTTTAAAATTCTAGCTGAAATACTGCAAGTGTGCCAGCTGGCAAAATATTGGAAATTTTTATGCATATATAGTACTGTACAAAAGTCTTAGGCTTTTGGTAAAGAAATGCTGTAGACCAAAAATGGCTTAAAAATAATTAAATGAAATGTTTCAACATTTAAAAAAAAAAAAAAATTCTCAGGTACAATGAGTGCAGTTTTATAAGGAAATGAGCTGTAGATTTTACTGGGCATCTTACAGAACCAGCCACTTTGACTGTCACACTCGCTTCTTCATTTTGCAGCAAAACCCAGTAGCCTTCGTTATGTTTTCTTTTTTTAATCTGAAAACTGGGTGGCACGGTGGTGTAGTGGTTAGCGCTGTCGCCTCACAGCAAGAAGGTCTGGGTTTGAGCCCCGGGGCCGGCGAGGGCCTTTCTGTGCGGAGTTTGTATGTTCTCCCCGTGTCCGCGTGGGTTTCCTCCGGGTGCTCCGGTTTCCCCCACAGTCCAAAGACATGCAGGTTAGGTTAACTGGTGACTCTAAATTGAGCGTAGGTGTGAATGTGAGTGTGAATGGTTGTCTGTGTCTATGTGTCAGCCCTGTGATGACCTGGCGACTTGTCCAGGGTGTACCCCGCCTTTCGCCCGTAGTCAGCTGGGATAGGCTCCAGCTTGCCTGCGACCCTGTAGAACAGGATAAAACGGCTACAGATAATGAGATGATATGAGAACCTGAAAAAGTGCTCTCTTATGTAATATGCTGCTCAGACACAAACTTTTTTTCTTTAACATTTAATTTTGTGCTGGAAAACAATCGTTTGGAACTCTACAATGTTTTTGTACTGACTCGATAATGTAGAAGTCATAAACTAGAAATCTATAAGTTTGTATGGAAATAAATAGGGTGCCTAAGGCTTTTGCACAGTACTGTAATTGAAAACCAAAAATGATAAAACATGGTAGGAAACTGCAAAATCTGCTAACAGTATCTCTTACCACTATATGAACAGGAGGCAGTCCCTTCAGCATGTGGTCTGGAGCCAGAACAGGTGACATGTACGGATTTCTAAAGATGGGTGAGGAATCTACGTTCATTTTGGCAAGCTGCTCTGAGCGCAATGGCTCAAAGTCCCCAGGAAACCCTCGTGGGTTTTCAGAGTGTCCTTCTCCATCAGGGGGAGGTGCCGCCACGGACAAGATTGAACTTGACACAGCAGGGTCGACCTCTTTGAAGAAAAGTATATTTATATCCTCTGGCTAGAACAGAAATTGAGTAGAGAGAGAGAGAGAGAGAGAGAGAGAGAGAGAGAGAGAGAGAGGTGAGCACAGGAGAAAGTTTGACGACAAAACTACACTGTCTTGCAAAAGTATTCATCCCCCTTGGTGTTTGTCCTGTTTTGTTGCATTACAAGCTGGAATAAAAATGGATTTTTGAAGGATTAGCACCATTTGATTTACACAACATGCCTAGCACTTTAAATGTGATTTTTTTTTTTTTTACTGTGACGCAAACAATAATTAAGGTGAAAAAACAGAAATCTGGAGTGTGCATAGGTATTCACCCCCCAAAGTCAATACTTTGTAGAGCCACCTTCTGCCACAATTACAGCTGCAAGTCTCTTGGGGTATGTCTCTATTAGCTTCGCACATCTAGCCACTGGGATTTTTGCCCATTCCTCAAGGCAAAACTGCTCCAACTCCTTCAAGTTAGATGGGTTGCGTTGGTGTACAGCAATCTTCAAGTTATGCCACAGATTCTCAATTGGATTGAGGTCTGGGCTTTGATTAAGCCATTCCAAGACATTTAAATGTTTCCCTTTAAACCACTCCAGTGTAGCTTTAGCAGTATGTTTAGGGTCATTGTCCTGCTGGAATGTGAACCTTTGTCCCAGTCTCAAACCTCTGACTGACTCAAACAGGTTTTCCTCCAGAATTGCCCTGTATTTAGTGTCATCCATCTTTTCTTCAGTCCTGAACAGCTTTCCTGTCCCTGCAGATGAAAAATATCCCCACAGCATGATGCTGCCACCACCATGCTTAACTGCAGGAATGGTGTTCTCAGGGTGTTGGGTTTGCACCACACATGGCATTTCCCATGATGGCCAAAAAGTTCAATTTTAGTCTCATCTGACCAGAGAATCTTCTTTCATGCATTTGGGGAATCTGCCACATGCTGTTGAGCAAACGCCAAATGCGTTTTCTTATTTTTTTTTTCTTTAAGCAATGACTTTTTCCTGGGCACTCTTCCATAAAACCCTGTTCTGTGGAGTGTATGGCTTAAAGTGGTCCTATGGACAGATACTCCCATCTCCACTGTGGATCTTTGCAGCTCCTTCAGTGTTCTCTTTGGTGTCTTTGTTGCATCTCTGATTAATGCCCTCCTTGCTCGGTCTGTGAGTTTTGGTGGGCGGCCTTCTCGTCAGGTTTGTAGTGGCGCCATATTCTTTCCATTTTGCTATAATGGATTTAATGGTGCTCCCTGGGATATTCAAAGTTTGGGATATTTTTTAGAACCCAACCCTGATCTATACTTCTCCACAACTTTGTCTCTGACCTGTTTGGAGGCTTCTTGGTTTTCATGTTGCTTGCTTAGTCGTGTTGCCGAGTCAGGGTCCTTCCAGTACAGGTTGATTTATACAGACATCATGTGACAGGTCATGTGACACTTTGATTCCACACAGGTGGATCTTAATCAACTAATTGTGTGACTTATGAAGTGAATTGGTTGGACCGGCTCTTATTTAGGGGTTTCATACGAAAGGGGATGAATACCTACGCACACTCCAGATTTCTGTTTTTTCATCTTAATTACTGTTTGTGTCACAATAGAAAAATTATTTTCACCTTTCTAGTGGTAGGCATGCTGTGAAAATCAAATGGTGCCAACCTCCCAAAAGTCCATTTTAATTCCAGCTTGTAATGCAGCAAAACAGGACAAACACCAAGGGGGAGGAATACTTTTGCAGGACACTGTGTGTGTATATATATAAATAAAAAATGGTTCCAGGTATACCTTGCTTTCAAGGATTGCTGTGGTGGTGAGGACAGGATGATGGTGAAGTGGGAGGTTGGCACTGTGGTTGGCAGTAGAGCTGGTGCTGTTGTGGCTGCTGCTGGTGGATGTGCTGGCAGTGTGGGTGACCAGATCCTCACATGTGTGGCTTTTGAGAGATTCTTTTTTCACTGAGAACTCCGAGGATGTTCCCGGAACCAGAGGGTCAGATTGGGTAGAATTGAGAGTCCCCTCAGAAACACTGTACCTCATGGTATCTATAAAGAGGGAGGTGGAATCAATAAAGAGACAAGGGGTTTTACAACAAACAGCCATGGTATCTGTTGTGGGAAAGAATGTCCCGGAGATGGAAAAGCTGGGTGTAGCAATTTCTTTTAAAAGCATGCTTAAGAAATGGCCCAAAGAAAGCATTCTGAAAATTGAGAGAGAGCCCATGCTGTTATTTATTCCTGACTAATGAAAGGAACAAATAATCTAAATACATAGTCATGAAAAGAAAAAGTGTACAGTTAAAGATTAGAAAAATGTTGCCTGGACCTTTTTCAATCTTCAACCGTCCAGTTTTAGTGAACCTGTGCCCACTGTAACCTTAGATTCCTGTTCCTGGCTGACAGCAGTGGAAACCGATGTGATTTATTGCCGTTTAACCCATTTACCTCAATGTTTGCATCACGCCATCTCACGCTCAAGCCTCAAGCACCTCGTGAGCTGTGCGCGCTCTTGGGATGATGGATCATTGCACACACCTGTGACTGATTTCAAGCGCTATCAGCACACGCTTATAAGGACATTGTCTACATATACACTTCGCCAAGTATTGTATCTGTATTTCTGGTCACTATGTTTGTTCCTAGCTATGTTTAATGACTCGGTTTTCTTTGTTTTCATTTTGTTACTCCAACCTTGCCTCAGATTTGTAAATCGTATGCTTGTAAAGAAAACACTTCCCTGCAATTAAGGCCCGGTCCTACAATACCCATAACTAACTACAACCATAAATAAATCGGTCCCCTGCAGTTTATATGGTTGGTGGTCATGCCAGACCAATAACAATACCTATAGCCCAGGCCTGGGTTTATCCGTATTGGTGAGATTTGCTTCTGGAGCGATTTTTCCAGGCCTGGACCTGATCCGATAAAACATCTAACCAATCAGGTAATTGTTTACATGTGATGCTGTCTGAGCGTGTGCCATTTTCCCCAGGCATCTTTCTATATCCTTACTGCATCATGAAGTCACAGAATACAGACTCACGGAAAATAAAAATATAATACAAAGCACAGATCTTTTATTCACGGTTATGTGATTTTCCATGAAATATCAATAGTGAATTAATAAAGTAAACATATAAATGCAGGCAAGATATTTTAATTATGAACTTTGGCAGTCCAAACATTGAATTTTTTTAGACTTCATTTTTTTAAATCCGTAATTCATCATCCGTATGAAATCAGGAACCAATCTGTACTATACCGAAACGTCCGTGACCAATCCTTAAATTATTAGCATCCGTATTAAAATCCGTAACCACTCCGTATTTTGTATCCTTTTTTATTACATTTCCGTAGTCCGTGACCTATGCGTATTTTATCAACCACCGGAGCATGTACATTGGTTGTTTTGAAGTCCAAGCTTTACAGTATGACCCGGAATAATGTGTTACTCATCTCATCTCATTATCTCTAGCCGCTTTATCCTTCTACAGGGTCGCAGGCAAGCTGGAGCCTATCCCAGCTGACTACGGGCGAAAGGCGGGGTACACCCTGGACAAGTCGCCAGGTCATCACAGGGCTGACACATAGACACAGACAACCATTCACACTCACATTCACACCTACGGTCAATTTAGAGTCACCAGTTAACCTAACCTGCATGTCTTTGGACTGTGGGGGAAACCGGAGCACCCGGAGGAAACCCACGCGGACACGGGGAGAACATGCAAACTCCACACAGAAAGGCCCTCGCCGGCCCCGGGGCTCGAACCCAGGACCTTCTTGCTGTGAGGCGACAGCGCTAACCACTACACCACCGTGCCACCTAATGTGTTACTATTTGGAAAAAAACTTCCATGACTGTTCCTAAGTTGCATGCATTTATTTTCCTGAGTGGCAGGACCAAGCGATATTGTAGTCGGGATTATAGTTGTGGTGTGACTGCTCCAGACTGGAACTAAATTTAGGCAGAGGGATAGTCAGAGTTGTAGTTATAGGTACAGTTATTGGTGTTGTGGGACCGGGCCCTTAGTCTGTCTCATCACTGCTTTCCTGACAGCGTGGTTTGTTCTGTGGCTTGAGATGCTTTTCGACTCACCATGGTTGTAAAGAGTGATGACTTGAGTCATCTCATTTGGTACCAATAACCATGCCATGGTTAAAGCAAATGAGATCACATTCTTTCCTCATTCGGATGTAATCATTAACTGAAGCTCTTGACTTGTATCTGCATGATTGTATGCACTGTACTGCTGTCATATGACTGGATAATTTCATGAATAAGCAGAGGTACATGCATGTCTATTAAAAGTAGGAGTGTATATGTACGTGTATGCATAATTATTATCTTGACCAGGCTTCACTGATGCTAGGTTACTGTTCAGAACGACACTTACACTGCCTGGTCCCCCCCCCCCCCCCCCCCAAAAAAAAGGCACACTGTAAAAATCCATTAGACCAGGTTCAGTTTCGATTACAACACACATTCGCCCTGGTATTGTTTCCAAGAAGTTGACGGTTCAATGCTAACCTTCCAGGTTTTAAAAATGCTTAACCCAATTCCACTAATTTCAGCAATTTCATTAGTTGTTTTCTTCTCTCGAAGCAGGACAATTATTTGCCCCTTCTAAAGCACAGTAACATTTTCCATGACCACAGGAATATCTCTTCTGACATGGTTGTTTGAAGAAATGAAAAGCTATTCACTGCATCCATTAGGCTTAAAAGCATTATTGCCAGCCAGGCTTGTAGTACTTGAGTCTGACTCGTGCCCTAATTTTAAGGATTCGTGACTTGACTTGGACTTGAGCACTGATGACTTGGACTCGTACATTAACTACATTCGGACTCGTAAATTGGAGACGAGGACTTGTATTTTTTTCTTTATTTTTTGTAACATGCCATAATAATTTGGCATAAGATATTTATATCTACATTCATTTTTACACTAATTTCATGCAAGAGAATGCACATTCACCTGTTCGTACGTCATGTTCAGGAACAAGCTAACGTTAATGGCGCTAAAATGCCTTTAGAGAACACCTGTAGGATCGTTCGCTTTGCTGATACAGACTTCTCGTGCAGTGGCGGAAAAAAAAAAATGCACTGCTATGTGTTCCATATGTAGAAGAACTATCGAGGAGACGACGGGGACAACCTCGAACTTCAATCGTCATTTGGCAAGACTCCACCCAGAGAAGGAAGTGACGCGCTATGTTCATTGCTCTGTTGATAGCGGGACTTGCTTGCTGACTGATGAACTAGCTAGTGTTAACCCTCTCTCATGTTATTTGCCCTGTTGATAGTGGGCGGGGCTTGCTGAGCGATGAACAAGCTTTTTATCTGTAGCCTATTAACTAAAATCGGGCAGTCGAGCAGTAACGTTAATCCAACACAGTAGCAAAGACGGTTTCACATAAAGGCAGCAACAGCCACTGTCAAATGGTGCGAATGGAGTCTTGTTCTCGGACTTGACTCGAAATTTCAAGGTTTAGTGACTCGACTGCAACACTTGCCAGCTAAAACACATTAATCACTGTAGTAATTATCCAATCAAAATGCTCTCAAGTATTTGCTCATTTAAATCCAAACGGTGACTTTTTTTTGGCCAGGCGGTGTGTATTCTTGCTTCTACCGTATAACTCCACTACAGTTGACAAAAGTGCCAAAAGGTAAAATGAGGCATGATCAGGTAATGAAAACGCAGGTAGAATAATTATAGAGTAACAATATAATAATAAAGTATAAAAAGTAAGACTGGGACAGACAATTATTTTCACACTTGCCTCGTTAATGCAGGCTAAAAAAAAAAAAAAAAAAAAAAAAAAAAAAATACACGTTTGTATGAACTTATTATTTAGCCACCTACTTACACAAATGCATTTATACTGGCTTTCCCGGGATAAACACATGCGCACACACACACCTGCACTTGCTTTGTTGTGGTCCATGAGTGAGTGGATCCAATTTGAAGCTCCCTGTCTGAAGCCTTTGAATAGTAGGGCAGTGTCCTTCCTTATCGCCCCCAGAGTGGTAACTTTCTCTACCTGTTTCTCCTTCTGAGGATCCAAACCTACACACAAATCCATGAATCCACAATGAAGCAAAGGCAGAATTCAGAGAGGGGAAAAAACCAAACCCAGACATACTGAATAATAAAATGGTCATTAATCTGTTCTTGATAGGACAGCTTCGATCCCAGCAGGCACAGCTAAGAACATTCAGAACTATGTTTGTGTAATTTTTCTAAATCATTTGGAATATTTCTCTTCAGCATTCCTGTCGCTGACCTCCATAAGCACTGAGGCAGCGGGAGAGTACACTCAGGGGAAGGAGAGGATCCATAAGACTGAGCAGACGGGATGGCGAGGCACAGGTGGTGAGCATGAAGGCAGGGTATGCAGCCATGATGCCATCCGGCAAGCGTACTCGATGTGCCACGGCCATCATGGACACAGTGACGCACAGGTTCCCCCCTGCACTGTCACCAGCCAGACACACTCGCTCCCCTGTCCAACCTGAATATGATAAAAAAAGCAAGAGTGACAGAGAAGAAAATGAGAAATAAATAAACGCACAGGATGTTCCAACAATCAGAACTTTCACTTCTCGACATGGTGTAAATAAATACTGAGGTTATGCTCATCACGCTGATTTGTCCAAAGAAGGAGTTCAACAAATTTTATATTATTTATATATATAAACAAAGCAATATAGTACAGCAACTGTACCTATAACCATAAAGGATGTAATGACACAAAGGAACTTGACTTACCCAGAATTTCATGGTTCTTGATAGCCCAGCAGTACGCAAAGAAACACTCCTCCAGTGCACGTGGAAATGGGGCTTCAGGAGCAAGAGAATAATCTACTGACAGGATTGGGGCATTCAGGTCCTGCGACCAACTTTTCAGGTATGGCTGATGGTAAGAGATTAAAGTGCATATCACGGGTAAATTCAGGAGCAAGATCAATGTAATTCTCCTATTTTATATTAAACTTTGGTCAAATATCTGTCACATTTTGCGCAATTTTTTTATCTTGCGCAATACCAGAAAAATTCAGATGAAAAATCAAGCCATTTGAGGCGAATTGGTCCGCCTCTGAAAAAACTTGGCATTTGGATTTCCCGGCAAACATTGATCTTCGTGACGTCGCGTGCGGGACGCCTCCCTCTGAATCCTATGCCAGCACTGGTTTGTTTATGAGAAAACGACCTGGTGGTTTTCTGCAAATTTCTTCATTATCGCGTAATTATTAAAATGGTTAACAGATGTATTGTAGGAGGGTGTAGCAACACCAATCTTGATGGGATTAGTACTCATCGTTTTCCAAAAGACCGGACAGGGAGAGAGAAATGGGAGCGCTTGGTCTACACAGGCTGTGCACTGAAACCATGCAAAGCTCGCACAGCCTGCTGGCGCTTCCGCAGGTGACGTCACGAATCTGGCTCCAGGCTCCCTTGGGATTTTTCCAGACGTGTATTGTTATTTTTTTTCTGCTGTAGACAGATGGCCTTGTGCAAAATTACCCTTCTGGATGAGTGTGTAAAGAGACATACTTTCATATAAAAAAAAACAAAAAAACACAAACGAAATTGGTCCAGGATATACACTTTAAAGGAAAACACTATTGCAGTTATTGTCCTTTGTAAAATGTCACAATTATTATGTGTTTACATGTTCATCTCATCTCATTATCTCTAGCCGCTTTATCCTTCTACAGGGTCGCAGGCAAGCTGGAGCCTATCCCAGCTGACTACGGGCGAAAGGCGGGGTACACCCTGGACAAGTCGCCAGGTCATCACAGGGCTGACACATAGACACAGACAACCATTCACACTCACATTCACACCTACGGTCAATTTAGAGTCACCAGTTAACCTAACCTGCATGTCTTTGGACTGTGGGGGAAACCGGAGCACCCGGAGGAAACCCACGCGGACACGGGGAGAACATGCAAACTCCGCACAGAAAGGCCCTCGCCGGCCACGGGGCTCGAACCCGGACCTTCTTGCTGTGAGGCGACAGCGCTAACCACTACACCACCGTGCCGCCCGTGTTTACATGTTGTGTATGGAAATTTTTTTACATTTATTAGCTCACGCCAATGTGTTTAGCCAGTCCCGTGGCAGGAAACCAAATGCAATCGGCTGAAAAGTGGTAGCTGATGTACTGTAACAATGCATAGTTGCGCTAGCTAGTTAAAGGCATTAATACAGACCAAGGGCCCGATCCCAGAACACCGATAACTACAACTCTGACTAGCCCTCTGCCTGAATTTAGTTCCAGCCTGGAGCAGTCACACCATAACTATAATCCTGACTAGCATATCGCTTGGTCCTGCCACTCAGGGAAATAAATGCATGCAACTTAGGAACAGTCATGGAAGTTTTTTCCAAGTAGTAGCACATTATTCCAGGTCATACTATCCAGCTTGGACTTCAAAACAACCCATGTACATACTCCAGTGGTTGATAAAATAGGGATAGGTCATGGACTACGGAAATATAATAAAAAAGGATACAAAATATGGAGTGGTTACGGATTTTAATATGGATGCTAATAATTTACGGCTTGGTCACGGATGTTTCAGTATATTATGGATTGGTTGCTGATTTCATACGGATAAAAAATTAAGAAGTTTTTAAAAATTCAATGTTTGGACTGCCGAAGTTCATAATTAAAATATCTTACCTGAATTTATATATGTTTACTTTATTAATTCACTATTGATATTTCATGGAAAATCACATATATGTGAATAAAAGATCCGTGCTTTGTATTATATCTTTTTATATTCTGTGACTTCATGATGTAATAAGGATGTACAAAGATGCCCGGGGAAAATAGCACACACTCAGACAACGTCACGTGTAAACAATTACCTGATTGGTCAGATGTTTTATCAGATCAGGTCCAGGCCTGGAAAAATCACTCCAGAAGCAAATCTCACTGATACGGATAAACCCAGGCCTGAGCTATAGGTATCGTTATCAGTCTGGTGTGACCACCAACCATATAAACGGCAGGAGACCGATTTATTTATAGTCATCGTTATAGTTCCAGTTATCGGTATTGTATGACCGGGCCTTAAGAGAAATGAAGGAGTATATGGTTATTATGCTCTCCAACACAAACAAAATGTCAGAAAGTCTTTGGCCAAAGTTTTGGTGATGAGATTTGGTGTCCTGTCTTCACATCACATGAAAAATCTATTACAGTATTTAAAGGGGAAGAAAGGGCAATATATAGAGTAAATATAACAACAAAACACACATTAACAAACCTTATTCAAGACTTACAAAAGTTTTTTGTTCTAAGGTTGGAAAGTTATAGTGTTTTGAAAGTAGCTCGAGCAAACTGTTTCCGCAGTTTGAACAGCCCGCCATGATATTAATTTTATCCAATCAGAATGCACGTTCATTTTTTCTGCGTAACACTCATGACGCATGTATGTGCCCAGTTGTGTTGGCTCATTGAGGTTGGGACTAGCACGTGTGAATTGGAAAGTAGGATGAATTGTAAGTGATCGGCTACACAATGCCACAGTGTGTTGCTTTCGGGTGTAATAACAGGACCGATGGAAAGCATAACGATCCTCCAGACGTGTCTTTTCACTCGTTTCCGCTGAAAAACACCAAGCGAGTTCGAGCTTTCTTCTCTTCTTTCGTCATCACCGGAGTCGAGAGTACCTCTCCTAGGTTCAAACTGGTACCCTTCTAAGCCATAGCCTGCTTGCAGTGTGTCTTGCGGGATCTCTTCGTACGATTCGACAGAGCTGTCGCTTTCACTTGATGCGCCCGACGCCATGATTACACGCTTCTCTCCTAGTGCAGTGGGTAGGGCTGACGTCACGGTCTTTTAAAAATGGCGACTCTTGTGCCCGACTATTATATTTACAATTACCAAGATATTTCGTTGTTTTCTAGTATATAAATTTGATAGAATACTTAAGAATACGTTACTTTGTCACATCAACTGTATATATTATATTTGGTACCCCTTTAAATTTGGCTGTTATCTTTATTTTCTCCCAATATATGTTTTAACCTGCTTAATATGGAAAAAACACCAACATACCAAGCGCTGACAGCACAGGAAAGGAGTGTACCTCATGAGATTTCGAAGTCTGTGCAACAAATCCTCCTCCATGATAATGTACCACCAGCCATGGCGATGGAGGGCTCTTCTTAATCTTTACACTCCGAGACACTGACCCACCATCGGAACGGGATATTGCCAACAGCTTCTCGCTGTCCTATTGCAAAAAAAAAAAAAAAAAAAAAAGAGCAATCAAGTAATAGGACATTAGAACTGCAGACAAAAATAAACCAACAGTTTTGCCACATATCAGTATTTCTGAACATAGCCAGAAACCCACCATTTGTATGCGATGTGTGCATGACCTACATTACCTGTCCTTCCCTCAGTTCACTGGAGATGAGTCTCATCTGAACTGGTCCAGGGCCGATGTGGGCAACCGGAGAAGAGATTGTAACCGTATGTGTGGAATCGTCCACCAAGGGTAGGTCAAAGCAATCAGGTGGCACAGAGAGAGCACGGTTCACTTTTACCTGAGTGGAGGTCATACTCGCCAAGCCCTAGTGGAAAATAACCAAAAGACTACATCCTGAACCAACAGCTTGTTCCAAATGTAGTGGCATTTGGAAATATTTCCGATTTAAAACAAGCTGGGTTTTTTTTAAACACGAGTTGAATTAATGCTAACTGTAAGGTGCAGGAGGTGAAATGTAGCAAACATTTATACTGACTGCCAAAACTTCGCTTTCAGTGATATTCCAGAACGTCTTCCAGAAATGAACGTCCAAGTTCTGAGTGATTCGCTCATACTCCAGGCCTCTCAGCTCAGGATCAATGGCATACTTTCCAGAGGTGAATAACGAACTAGCAGCAACACCTAAGAGGGGGGAAAAAAAAAAAAAAAAAAAAAAACAGCACAAGGAATTAATTAAATTATAGCCTGCATTCTGATAACCGTATAACACAATGAACCATGAATAAAACAGGTATAGAATAGTCCACTCAGATTCAGAGCAATCCATATGGCAGAGCAGAGCCTATGCACACAGGTCTAGATAAACCCAAAATAAAAAAGGATTCAGAACATGCAAATCTGCATATAATAATTCGAATCTCATACATTTCATTTTTGTTGATATAGTGCAATACATTTGGAAATAAATACAAACGAGACCGTCAATAACAGCGTAGCTCACTCTAGCCCCGTCTAGTCCGGAAGGAACGATTTAAAGCAGGCCATCTTGCGCAATAAACGTTGCAAGCTATATACACTATATACACATGCTGGGAATTCCTACCTGTTTACCAGAAAGAATCCAAAAATGGTGAATACTTGGCCGAGAAGAAGCGATTTTTGTTGAACTGTTCATTAAGGCTTAATTAGTCCATAACTTCATTAATAATTGTAATTAAGCAAACCTGGGCAGAAGTTATATGCACCCTAGGTACCCCCATCTTCATGCCAGAAAGAATCAAAAATCGGTGAAGAACTGAGGGAGAAGAAGCAATGTGTGTGGAAACTGCTCATTAGGGCTTAATTACTCCATATCTTCATTATTAATTGCAATGATGCAAATTTGGGTAGAAGCCATATGCACCCCAAGGAGACCTACTGGTACCTTCCTACCAAAAAGAATAAAAATCAGTGAAAGAGAAGAAGTGATTTTCGTGAAACGTGGATGACGCCGGATGGACGATGGACGACTCATGATGGCATAAACTCATCACCTGTCGGCTGGATGAGCTAATAACCATGAAAGTGATCCCATTTGTCATCCTTTATTGGAAATGTGTCCTGGCACTACTATAGTGTTCATTTACACTGCAAATGAACCCAACGTTAAAAAGCAAATCTATAAATTTAGCAGATAAACAGGAGATATCGCCACTACATCAGGAAAAAAAACAACAACAACAAAAACTAGGCAGTCTTTCTTCTGCAGAGGTTTAGCTTTCCATCACATCTTTTCTCCCCTCCAGAAGACTGCAGTTATAATCCAGACTTCTGCTCCTGTTCATCAAGGGAAAAGAAAAATAGGGCGGTCTAAATTAGACACATGGTCAACTATTCCCCTCATGCCAAACAATCTCCAAGAGCTCCGTTTAAAACTCTCCTGAATCAAGACCTGGACTAAATTGAAAATCCCAGTGAGACTCCACAGCCAGCATTGAGGATGAACTTTCAAATGGTGCCCCAAATTGTACTAAGTGATGTCCTGATCCAGATGTTTAAACCCAGTTGTTGACATCAATGTGTTACATCAACTAGCGTTCCGAGGCAGAGTGCACACTGACTTTGCTGTTAAAATAAACAGGTGGTAAGTATTTGACGAGTTTATCTATATTATGCGATACATGCAATAATCACTGACCCATTATACCCTCACTATCCACTTTATTAGGAAAACCTGTACACCTACACATTCATGTAATTATCCAACCAGCCGATCGTGTGGAGCAGGGTAACACAATCACGTAGGTAAAGAGCTTCAGTTAATGTTCACATCAAACATCAGAATGGGGGAAAATATGATCTCAGTGACTTTGACCGTGGCATGGTTGTTGGTGCCAGATGGGCTGGTCTGAGTATTTCAGAAATTGCTAATCTCCTGGAATTTTCATGCACAACATTCTCCAGAGTTTACACAGAATGCTGAAAAACCATCCAGTGAGCAGCATTTTCTGGACAGAAATGCGTTGTTGATGAGAGAGGTCAGAGGAGAATGGTCAGATTAGTTTGAGAGTTATGGTAACTCAAATAGCCACTCCTTCCAATCATGCTGAGCAGAAAAGCATCCCAGAAAGCACAACATACTGAACCTTGAGGCAGATGGGCTACAACAGCAAAAGACCAAAATCAGGTTCCACTCCATCTATGATTATTTATTTACAAACACATTGCCCTTCTCAGTTGTGGCAGGAAGGGCGTCCAGTGTAAAACTATGCTCCAATTAATATGACGTGGATCAATAAGGTCCACATGGACCTGGACCTGCTGTAGGAGGAGAAGAAGAAGAAGAAGGAGGAGGAGGAGGATGAGAAGAAGGAGGAGGAGAAGAAGGAGGCACTGCCATTAACTTATTCTAGTTCAAAATTGTCTTTTTTTTCTAGAATTCTACTCCATTTTAAATAGAACTAAGGAAATTAACCTCTTTGTTCCTGAGATGTGACCAGTGGTTTGCATCGTACAACGCAACATTCTTCTTTTTGTTACAGTCTTTGATTCATCTCTGCCAACATTCCGGAGAATATTTTCGATTTTTATCCACAGCTGAAAACAGCAATGGTTTTTACTGCCAAGTTCACAAGTGGATGTCTAGAAACTCCTCAAAGAAACAGCTATGCTTCTGGCCAAAAACGGAGAGTACTATGCAATGCGTACAAGGCTGGCATCTGCATGCCACGTCATACGCGTCGATAAAGGCCCTATTGTCTGGTTAGAAAACATATCCAAACATTTGCTCTGCAGCGTGGTCATGTCTACTCTTCCACTTAGTGAGATCACATAAGAATTCTATGGTTTTCTTACCATTCACAACTCTTCCCTTATGTGAATGCGGGGTAGAATTTTTTTTTTTTACACTTAGAAGACAAATAAAGAATGACCAACTACCAAGATTATATTTGATATGCATCACCTTTGTATACTATACCGGAGTCAATTTCAGTATCTTGAAGAAGCCAGTGTAGCCAATCCAAGATTAGTGAAGGGTGGTGTTGACGTACAATGAACCTTTTGTTCCATTTCACTTGAAAACTGAACCTTCCATTCCATTTCAGGATGCAGATCCCTTTTACTGACACTTAGACCACCATTAAACTGTTTGTTATTCAGATCCAGGCCACAGCAGAGGAACCTCCTCTGGAAAGTGGAAACTATACACTGCAAAAAATGGCCTTTCAAAAATAAGAAATAAAAGATTAAAACAAAGCATATTTGCTTGAATCAGGTGAAAAAAAAAATCTGCCAATGGAACTAGTCAAATTGACTTGGTAAGCTTTCTTAAAGTAAGATGAAAAATCTAACCTGTTTTTAGATGAAATAATTCCAAAATAAGATTGGGGAACTTATTATGCGAGATCTGATTAACTCAAAATAATCAAAATAGTTCTTATAACAAGATCGTACTTCTTACATTTAGCCATTCAAGTCATTTTTATTTATTTCATTTTAAGGGTATTTCACTTAAATTCATGACAAAGTCTTAGCAGTAAAAACTGATTTTAAGATAAATATACTAATATTAGGATTGTTAAATTCTACAACTAAGCATTGCTAGCTTAAAAGATTCTCCTTTTGTGACCTGTAATTAGTAAAATACTCTAGATATGAGACCAGAGACTATCTTGAATCAAGTTGACGACACGTGTAGCATTGCAACAAGTTCCCCCCCCCCATTTCAACATCCAAACATTAAAACATCTCTTAAGATTCCACTTCCCCAGGACCTCAGGCACCAAAAAAAAAAAAAAAAAAAAAAAAAAGTCTACGCATTTTGACTTCCAGTGCTTACACAACGCCAAAGCAAGTGCATTTTGGGGGCACTGACTATTCATGTATACGAGGGGTTTACAAGATCAGGCACAAACCCCCCCCCCAAAAAAAACAAAAACAAAACCACACCACTGAACTTAACTCACAGCATTCCAAAAAGCCCTCACTAAAACGCCCTCCACTCACTCATAGCCTTTTTGAAGGCACTTGTCTGGTCTAGAGTATATGTTTTGAAATGTATGAATTGTAATGAAAGATTCAAAGATTTCAGTAAAGTTCATTTATTCCCAAAACAAGCATACTTTTTTTTTCTTGAAACAAGATGAACCGCATTTGACAATGTCCAAAATGTACTTGTTTTAAAAAAAAAAAAACTTGTTTTATTTTTAAAGGTGCTCCAAATAAGACTTAAGACATTTTGTCTATACAAGATTTTCAAGATGGACTGTCTAAAAACTAGCCTTTCTAGCTAAATGAGGTTTTGCTTGTTGGGCAATTATGTCTTCTAATAAGGGTGGCTAGATGTTTTGACTTGAAAATAGACAAATAAACTTCCTAAGATTTTTATTTTTTGCAGTGTAATGATTAGTCTTTGTGCCAAATGACAGTACGGCTATTTGAGGATTTTTACCTGCAGATTTGGTAGATTATGGACTTACATAGGAGCTTTGCAACATATTCTTGCTTTGAAAGCATACAGATAAGCAAAGCTCTGAATGGGTTTACTGCATAATTATCAATAGGTAGTAGGATGGGCGTGGTAATAGAGGTAGGAACTGGGAGAAAACAGAGCTTAGTAAGCAAGGCAGGAATGTTCCTTCTAGAAATTGTGCAGGGAAGACAACATTGTGACAGAAGATTGATTGACCGATAGCGACCAGAGGGGAACCATCAGGGCCTTCTAGGTCTTCAGAGAATCAGCATTTCAAATGTTAGATTTAATTTCTTCCATTCTTTGTGTTCATTCTTTCATAATTTAATTATCATTATTCTCGTCTAATTTGGCTTCATTTTCTATCAAATTTGCTTCAGAAATGAAAGGGTTACTGTCCTGAAAACATTAAAATCGAGTTATCCAATTACATTTTTTGTTTGTTGTCTCTAGGCTGAGAAGAGTTTAGAGCTGGCTCACTCATTGGTTAGGACTTCATTGCTGGGACAGAAAGCCATAGCAACGCATGTTTATGTAGGAAGTGACGGATGAACTGACCAATCAGATTTTGATTTGGTTTGCAGCAGAGTGCGAAGCGGCTGGGATGAGGATCAGCACCTCCAAGTCCGTGGCCATGGCGCTCAGCCGGAAACGGGTGGAGTGCCTACTCCAGGTCAGGGAGGAGTTGCTAAAGTGGAGGAGTTTAAGTATCTCAGGGTTTTGTTCACAAGTGAGGGTAAGAGGGAGCGGGAGTTGGACAGACAGATCGGGGCAGCGTCAGCAGTGATGCGGACGAAAGAATGAGATCGCGGATACAAGCAGTAGAAATGAGTTTTCTCCACAGGGTGGCTGGGCTCTCCCTTAGAGACAGGGTGAGAAGCTTGGTCATTCAGGAGAGACTGAGTAGAACCGCTGCTCCTCCACATCAAAAGGAGTCAGTTGAGGTGGTTCAGGCACCTTGTTAGGATGCCTCCTGGATGCCTCCCAAGGGAGGTTTTCTGGGCATGCCCCACCAGGAGGAGACCCCGGGGCAGACCCAGGACACGCTGGAGAGATTACATGTCTCGGCTGGCCTGGGAACGCTTCGGTATTCCCCTGGAAGAGCTGGTGGAGGTGGCCGGGGAGAGGGAAGTCTGGGCTGCTCTGCTTAGGCTGCTACCCCCGTGACCCGGATAAGCGGTAGAAGATGGATGGATTTTGATTTATAGTTGGAGAGACTAAAAATTTAAAATCGCCCTATACCTTCTTGAAGGCCAACATGAGCTTAACCGTGACTTGGCGCCATCAGCGCAGCAGTGAAGTCGCCTTCCAGCAGGTGTAGCGTTTATCAGTAGTGTTGGTGAATGCTAATAAAGTGGTCAAGCCAGTGCTATCGAAAACAAGTAGCACAGACTAACGACAGACAAACTAAGATTTCTGTCTCTAGACTCTTCTTCCACGCATATTCGCTACAGTATTTTTCACTTAAGTATTCATTTCCCTCTGTAATTTACTTAGTTACTTTTAAAATCAACATTGACCGACACACAACGGAGCGACCTGGCAGCCTGCTGTGCAAAATCCTTTACCCTGTTGCTTTTTTGATGTGTCTGACTAAGTTTTGACTGAGCTGAAGTCCCAGCTCTAATAGTAACGGTTCACCACTAATATTGACAAACCCCTAGATGATTCCAAGCTAACTGGACAGCAGCGGATGAGGTTTGGTGGCAATAAAGCCAGTCAACGGTACCTCTAAACCAACGGATTGTGTTTTACATTTGAAAAACCACAAATAAAATGCACAATTGTTTGCTACAGAGCTTCTGTGTTCTGTACAGTAAGGTGCACTCTATCTGCACCTCTAATCACATATTACTTTGAGGAGTCTGGTCTAGTCTCTCTGGGTGTATACCTTTTTGCATACAAACCAGACAATTAACAATTATTCCACGAAATCGAGTCGTACATGAGCTGACAGCTGACGAGGCGCGCAACACCAAGTTGGCTATAAGCCATGTACAACAAGATTGAGTGGAATAATTGTTTTATTCTATTCACATTCACTGGATTCTGAGAAAGAGTATTTTTCATTTTTTGCAAATTCGATAAATAAAAACTTTATACAAAACGTCCGACAAAATAATTTCCGCTTAGGCGGACTTCTTAAAAGCCTATCAGTGGCTGCACAAATTGACTTTAGTGTTCTTTTTGTAGAAAGTGCCGTCTTGCTGTTGTGCCAAGATATAGAATAGCTTTAGACATCTATTTAATTCTTCTTTAGACATTTCAGTGATGTATTTTCAAACTTCTTTGAGCTTTTGAACCAGTCTAAAAAAAATTGAACAAAATTTTAATGCTTAAAAGATGAAGAATGTAAACAAACCAGTGAAATGACAGTAGCAATTTGTGAAAAATGCTATAGTAGTAGTAGTAATAATAATAATAATAATAATAATAGAAAAAAAAAATGTTATTACCATCAAATACTTTCTTTCCATATTTTGCTGCTTTTTTTATTTTTTATTTTTGGGGGGTTTATTTCCGAGTAGAGTTTTTATTTCGTCCTCAGTTGGTTCAGTAACGCCGCCATTTTGTTTTTCTCTACTCACAGCTGATATCCTAGTAGTAGAGTAACCAATCAGAGCGTGCGACTGCTCATATCCAGTGAATGTGGATAGAATAATAAATAATATCGATGCATGCTTACTCCCTGATTATCTGATTGTCCGGAAGACATCATCAAACAGCAGCTCACACCAGATCTCGGAGAAATAAGAGGTTAAGAATTTACAAGTATATTTGATGACAGAATTGCATCAAATTGCAGGAATGCAACATCTACTCCGCTATAGCACTTTTAGTAGTATTAACCAAATAATGTACATTCAGTTATACAATTTCTTTTGGTCACCTGTGATTACTGGGATTTAAAAACACAAACACACTGAACTAGACTCATTAGCTCTTTTTACAGGGTTATTCCACAACAATGACATAAAAAAGAAACCATAATATTCAGGCTGTGGTTGTTCACACTGAATCAAATAAAGCTGGCAAGAAGCTGTTCCAGTATGTGTTTTTACATTGCGAGCCGGTGTTCTGCAACCAGAGGCGTGACGTGTCACAACGGCGCATCAGCATCTAGAGCTTGATGTATCTATGCGTCTGAAATATGACTACCCCACGAATACTGGTGTTGCTATCAAAACAACGGCGGGTGACCAGCGTATTGAGGTGCTTGTGTTAGCCGTGCACATTTTTACCACTCTTCAAACACAAGAAAAAAAAAAAGTTGCTGAGCATCATATGCAACATCAGTAATTCAGAAGAGAGAGAAAGAAAGAGGGACATAATAGCCTTAATATTTCTATATAACAAGTTTGTGTCCGGGGCGGCATGATGGTGTAGTGGTTAGCGCAGTCGCCTCACAGCAAGAAGGTCCGGGTTTGAGCCCCGTGGCCGGCGAGGGCCTTTCTGTGTGGAGTTTGCATGTTCTCCCCATGTCTGCGTGGGTTTCCTCCGGGTGCTCCGGTTTCCCCCACAGTCCAAAGACATGCAGGTTAGGTTAACTGGTGGCTCTAAATTGACCGTAGGTGTGAATGTGAGTGTGAATGGTTGTCTGTGTCTATGTGTCAGCCCTGTGATGACCTGGCGACTTGTCCAGGGTGTACCCCGCCTTTCGCCCGTAGTCAGCTGGGATAGGCTCCAGCTTGCCTGCGACCCTGTAGAAGGATAAAGCGGCTAGAGATAATGAGATGAGATACAGTATATGGACCTTTTTGGCCCTTGAGGTCCAATAATGAGCCCTAGAGGGTACATTATACCTTGAGGGACAGAAATGGACTCCTACTGTACCCTTATTTCTGACAGTGTACATAACATCAGAAACCAGCATATGCAACAGTCCCGTGCTTCCTGCTGTAAATGACGTCATTCCAGGTACAATAAAGTGGCTAGAGATAATGAGATGAGATGAAATGTGTGTCCTTTAGCCAAGCTGGCTTTTCGGGAAAAAACAGTCTGTTACAGAAAACTGAACTTGCAAAAGGGGGGAGAGAGAGAGAGAGAGAGAGAGAGAGAGAGAGAGAGAGAGAGAGAGAGAGAGAGAATCAGAGTGAAAAAGTAATGAGCATGAGAGGAGTGGAAAATCTTGTGCAAGCAACATTTGTGCGATCAGAAATATTCTGGAGGAGAAAGTAAAGAGGCGGCACGGTGGTGTAGTGGTTAGCACTGTCGCCTCACAGCAAGAAGGTCCAGGTTCGAGCCCCGTGGCCGGCGAGGGCCTTTCTGTGTGGAGTTTGCATGTTCTCCCCGTGTCTGCATGGGTTTCCTCCGGGTGCTCCGGTTTCCCCCACAGTCCAAAGACATGCAGGTTAGGTTAACTGGTGGCTCTAAATTGAGCGTAGGTGTGAATGTGAGTGTGAATGGTTGTCTGTGTCTATGTGTCAGCCCTGTGATGACCTGGCGACTTGTCCAGGGTGTACCCCGCCTTTCGCCCATAGTCAGCTGGGATAGGCTCCAGCTTGCCTGCGACCCTGTAGAAGGATAAAGCGGCTAGAGATAATGAGATGAGAAAGTAAAGAGAAGTAGGAAGCAATTTGAAGCAGAAAGGCGTGAGGACCTTAGATACTATAGACAGAGACATCTGAATTTGCACTGGTCTCGGAAAAGAGAATGTCAATGTCAAAAAAAAGTCACACCCCTGTCCCGCCGTGATGGCTGTTCCTTTTACAAAAATATCAATTCCGGCTCTGTTATCATCAATTGTTCTGGCTCAGAGGCAGAACAACACAGACCCCCTGTTCCACATTCGGATGCTTTACACAGAACACGAGGCAGAAGAAAGGTGTGAAGATTCCCGCCTTGAACAGGCTGTGTGAAAGGGGCTGTTGTTACAACATGCTTACGTCAGGCTTGATTCAGTCCCAGAGATGCCTGGAAATCAGCCTGAATCACATTTGGTTGGTGTAAGAATATTCATCCTGTTATATTCCACAGAAGGGTTGATGAACTAAGTTCAGTTAGTTCCTTTCTTACCCTTATAAGAGCAAGCCATGGCCTAATGGTTAGAGAAGCAGCTCTGGGACCAAAAAGGTTGCTGGTTTGATTCCCTGGACCAGCAGGAATGGCTGAAGTTTCCTCGGAGTAAGGCACCTAACCCCCAACTGCTCGCCAGGCTGTTCCGGGTATGTTATACTGTACATCACTCTAGATAAGAGCGTCTGCTAAATGCTGTTAATGTAATGTTATCAAGGTCTGGAAAGGTAACTAACATGACTTTTTTTTCTTTAACTTTTTTTTCTCTCCCCATGTTGATGACCCCACTTGTTGGCCTCTGTTCTAGATATTTAGGTTTGTGAAGACTCCTATAACTTTTCAGCAAACACTAGAGGAAAGCATCTAAGTTCAGCTCTTAAGAAGCATGAAAACAAGGACTGAAACAAAGGTGTCTTAAACTCTCTTCAAGGCTAGAATGAGCGAGCAGTGACTCACCATATGATGTATTAGCTTCTGTTTCCACTAGGGTGCAGGATTGAGCACAAGACATAAATGTTAGAACACCTTTCAAGGCTGAGTTTGCCTAATTTAATGCACACGTATTAGGCGTTTAGGTGATTTTGATTAAAAAGAGACTCAAATTTAGCTGTACAGGGAAGGAAAAAAAACAAAAAGCACAATAATCAGTCACATCAAGGGGGTGTGTGTTCCTGAAGGACATTGAAATTTAACTGTTTAAAAAAAAAAAAAAAAAAAAGTTACTGACCTATGCTGGAATGGTGCTTCTTGTAGTTATCACCAAATGCGACCAAGCCTATGGTAATACTCTGCAAGTGTGGACGGATGACTGGAGTGAACTAACAGATGATAAATGAGAGAGGGAATACGTCAGTGAACAGGACCCCAAGACAGGAAGACAGAATGTAAAACAGTTCAAGAGCACTTCTTTTTAAATAAAGCCTTTATCTCAGAACTATGGATTACACGGAGGAAAAAAAAAAATGACTACGATGAAATTAGCTCAAAACATAATTAACAATTATTCCACGAAATCGAGTCGTACATGAGCTGATCGCCAACAAGGTGCATAGCGCCGAGTCAGCTATAGGCCATGTACGACGAGATTGAGTGGAATAACTGTTTTATTCTATCCACATTCACTGGATTTTAAGAAACAGAGCATTTTTATTTTTTGCAAATTTGATAAAATGTTAGTGAAAAATGTTATTATAATAATAATAATTCTTGGGAAAAAAAAAATGTTCTTACCATCAAATACTTTCATTTGATATTTTGTTGCTTTTTTTGGATTTTTTTTGGGGGTTTGTTTTCGAGTAGTTTTTAATTATGTCCTCGGTTGGTTCAGCACCACGCTCCGCCATTTTGTTTTTCTCTACTCACGGTATATGAGCTGATAGTCTAGTAGTAGAGTAGCCAATCAGAGCACGCGACTGCTCATATCCAGTGAATGTGGATAGAATAATTCATATTAAGCAGAGGTGCCAACATTGCAAACAAAATTCGAGCATGCCGAACACAAAAACTGAAAACCCCGCAGTTATCTGTTGATTTATAAGAAGTGTGCATAAAGTTGCTTTATAGTCCATCCGTCATCTGTAACCGCTTATCCTGTCCTACAGGATCGCGGGCAAGCTGGAGCCTATCCCAGCTGACTATGGGCAAGAGGCGGGGTACACCCTGGACAAGTCGCCAGGTCATCACAGGGCTGACACAGAGAGACAAACAACCATTCACACCTACGGTCAATTTAGAGTCACCAGTTAACCTAACCTGCATGTCTTTGGACTGTCGGGGAAACCGGAGCACCCGGAGGAAACCCATGCAGACACGGGGAGAACATGCAAACTCCGCACAGAAAGGCCCCCGTTGGCTACTGGGCTTGAACCCAGAACCTTCTTGCTGTGAGGCGACAGTGCTAACCATTACACTATGAGCTCATGTCCATACTACACACAGTAACAATTTGTCAAATGTGTATAGAGAAACTATATAATAACTATTTCAGAAACTATTTAAAAATGGAAACTATACATCTGACATACTGAAAGCAAATACTGAGATGCTCAGCATACTGTAACGCAGCCCTTTTCAGGGCTCGACATTAACGCTTGTCCGGGACAAGTGATACTTAAATGTCGGACAAGTTCATCGTCTCGGTTACTTGTCCGATCGGACAAGTGCCAAAATACGCCGATATTCGGGTTACATATCAAATTTATCAGTTTATTCACATGATTTCCGAAGCATCTCACTCGACATATTGTTTTGATGAATCGCCGGATGTTTCTATTCGGAAAGAGCGATGTGCACATGCACAATATTCCACTTGCAAAACCGGCCAATACCGCTTCGTGTATTTGAACTGAAAAGTAAACGGTCGTTTGTGATTGGTTTTAATCGTGTCATACATGTGGATTTGTTGACGTTTCTGTTGGCGGGATCATTATTCAACTGTATATTTACGTTGAGTATGTGGTAATTTCCAAATCTTTGAATTGTTGGTGTTCATTATATAGCCGCGCGTGTGGCGGGGTGTGCTGGGCTTGGAATGTGCGCCTGCATGCGTGTGGATTGACAGGGAGTGAGGTAGGAGTGGGGAAAGTTATCCATGAAATACCAAGCTGTCAAATGGCTGCTAATTAGGTTACCGGCTGTATTAATTAACTAATTAGTAATGGGAATTTAGGAATTTGAAACATAGGGCTCTATAATTTAGATATAATTATGGATTATTTGAAATCATCATCTTTTTTTGACCATTAAATACCATACAGGAGCCACACTGAATAATTAGACAACAATTAATCAGTGGAGGATATATATTCAAAATTAATAATTTAAAAGTGAAAATATATATAATTTTAATTTTCTGGTTTTCAATTTCTCATAAATAAATTAATGATTGATGGAGTCCAATTGATGGAGCAGAACTCAAAGGTTGATAGATGAAGATGAATAGAAACTTTATTTGTATCCATTCATCTGTGAGTCAATAGAGGTGTGGAGGTTTTCATAAGATAATACAGTGGAGGAAATAATTATTTGATCCCTTGCTGATTTTGTAAGTTTGCCCACTGGCAAAGATATGAACAGTCTATAATTTTAAGGGTAGGTTTATTTTAACAGTGAGAGATAGAATATCAAAAAGAAAATCCAGAAAAATCACATTTTATAAAATATATAAATTGATTTGCATTTCGTTGAGTGAAATAAGTATTTGATCCCCTACCAACCATTAAGAGTTCTGGCTCCCACAGAGCAGTTAGACACTCCTAATCAACTCGTTACCTGCATTAAAGACAGCTGTCTTAAATTGACACCTGTATAAAAAGGCACCTATCCACAGAATCAATCAATCAATCAATCAGACTCCAACCTCTCCAACATGGGCAAGACCAAAGAGCTGTCTAAGGATGTCAGGGACAAGATTGTAGAGCTGCACAAGGCTGGACTGGGCTACAAAACCATAAGCAAGAAGCTGGGTGAGAAGGAGACAACTGTTGGTGCAATAGTTCAAAAATGGAAGAAATACAAAATGACCATCAATCGACCTTGGTCTGGGGCCCCATGCAAGATCTCACCTCGTGGGGTATCAATGGTCACGAGAAAGGTGAGAGATCAGCCTAGAACTACACGGGAGGAGCTTGTGATCTTAAGGCAGCTGGGACCACAGTCACCAAGAAAACCATTGGTAACACATTACGCCGTAATGGATTAAAATCCTGCAGTGCCCGCAAGGTCCCCCTGCTCAAGAAGGCACATGTGCAGGCCCGTCTGAAGTTTGCCAATGAACACCTGAATGATTCTGAGAGTGATTGGGAGAAGGTGCTGTGGTCAGATGAGACCAAAATCGAGCTGTTTGGCATTAACTCAACTCGCGGTGTTTGGAGGAAGAAAAATGCTGACAATGACCCGAAGAACACCATCCCCACTGTCAAGCACGGAGGTGGAAACATTATGCTTTGGGGGTGTTTCTCTGCTAAGGGCATAGGACTACTTCACCGCATCAATGGAAGAATGGACGCGACCCTGTACCGTAAAATCCTGAGTGACAACCTCCTTCCCTCTGCCAGGACACTGAAAATGGGTCGTGGATGGGTCTTCCAGTATGACAATGACCCAAAACATACAGCCAAGGCAACAAAGGAGTGGCTCAAGAAGAAGCACATTAAAAGGTCATGGAGTGGCCTAGCCAGTCTCTGGACCTTAATCCCATAGAAAACCTATGGAGGGAGCTGATGCTCCGAGTTGCGAAGCGACAGCCTCAAAACCTTAATGATCTAGAGATGATGTGCAAAGAGGAGTGGACCAAAATTCCTCCTGACATGTGCGCAAACCTGGTCATCAACTACAAGAAACGTCTGACCGCTGTGCTTGCCAACAAGGGTTTTGCCACCAAATACTAAGTCTTGTTTACTAGAGGGTTCAAATACTTATTTCACTTAAAGAAATGCAAATCAGTTTATATCTTTTCTATGAAGTTATTTTCTGGATTTTCTTTTTGATGTTTTGTCTCTCACAGTTAAAATAAACCTACCATTAAAATTATAGAATGTTCATTTCTTTGTCAGTGGACAAACTTACAAAATTAGCAAGGGATCAAATAATTATTTCCTCCACTGTATTATCTTGTCATTTGATAACTGGATTTCAGTGTATAATAATCAGTGATTTACAGTATTAATCAGTTGTTTTTATTTGCAGCATTGTTGTTGTTTGTTTCTCTTGTCCAAACTAGTGATCTCATCAAGTCATAAATTTTATGATAATGTCACTTTTTGTGATATTTGTTACTGAACTGCAGAGTACTGATCTGTGTATATATATATATAAAATGGTTAGTGTTTCTGGATCTCATAGTATAGTTATTTTGTTCTTAAAATTTTATGTTCATAATTTCTACTCTATTCGAATATATTGCTTCTGAACTTCAGCATAATAATTGGTGAATTATGGTATCAATCAGTCTGTTTTACTATATTTTTGAACTTTTGCTTCAGTATATCAAGTACTGATTACTTTTGATTCATAGATATTATGCACTTGTTGTGAATTTGGAAACAAATGCCATAAAAATTGTTGGGTTACAAATAGTGTGTGTATTTTTTCTCAAATATTTCTTCGGACAAGTCAACTTCACATTCGGACAAGTAAATTTCCTTTCAACTTGCCCGACAGGACAAGTGGTTTCAAAAGTTAATGTTGAGTCCTGCTTTTATTACTGAGCAAAATATTCTTTAGGGAAAAAAAAGGTCTATTTTGCAGCTACTTAACTGATTTCAAAAGATTGAGATGCTCTTGTGTTGGCTCACAAGGCTGAGGTTGGGGAGTTTACAGGTCAAAGTTCCCCTAGTTCAAGTCATCATGAAGTAAAACTTATTGCACTTCAAAGTAAAAGCCTCTTTCACATTCTGTGACCTTTCAATTCAGTGAACTGGATTTATCAGGCAAATTTTATTTCAGACGTTGGCACCTCGGGGCAGCACGGTGGTGTAGTGGTTAGCGCTGTTGCCTCACAGCAAGAAGGTCCGGGTTCGAGCCCCGTGGCCGGCGAGGGCCTTTCTGTGCGGAGTTTGCATGTTCTCCCCGTGTCCGCGTGGGTTTCCTCCGGGTGCTCGGGTTTCCCCCACAGTCCAAAGACATGCAGGTTAGGTTAACTGGTGACTCTAAATTGAGCGTAGGTGTGAATGTGAATGGTTGTCTGTGTCTGCCCTGTGATGACCTGGCGACTTGTCCAGGGTGTACCCCGCCTTTCACCCGTAGTCAGCTGGGATAGGCTCCAGCTTGCCTGCGACCCTGTAGAAGGATAAAGCGGCTAGAGATAATGAGATGAGACGTTGGCACCTCTGTGTAAGCTGCAGTTAAAATGTTAAATGTTGCCTACATGATTTTTTTTGTGTGTGTGCTTAGACAAAACAGAAAGGCATGAAAACCAGTAATCATACAAAAGACTGAGCACATTCAGAACCACACACACACACACACACACACACACACACACACCTGGAAGCCAACACAGCGACCATAAAAACAGCCCTTGTGCATGGAGGCATACTCTCGAAGAAAGAGCTGGCTGAGGCCATTCTCATCTTGGAAGAAGAGGTTGCCGTGACTGTTGTCGTGCAGCAGCCTCTGGGCGAGGTAGAGCAGAGCCCTTAGCTGGCACAGAGCGCAGCTGTAAGCTTCCATCTCTGCAGCATGATGGGCTGCACGGAAAAAAATGCTCCGTCTGTTGGATGCAATGTGGCGTGCCTTGTGGATGATGTGAAGAACACAGCAACGCACCACCTGAAGGAAATAGGAGCAGAAATCCACAGAGGTTTCACTACAACTATCAGGGCTTTCCCCAAAGTGCACTCCACTGTGCTGTGCAACGTCAGTGCCGTGTTGCCACTTGCACACCCAAAAAAACAAAAAACAAACAAACAAACAAAAAACCACTAGATAGAACTCGACGCCAGCGGCGTCGATGGGGATGCCTCCGCCTGGTAGACTACATGCCTTATTAAGTTGTGATTTGGGGATGGACATTTGACCTCACAGTAATCTTGACCTGTGACCTTTTAACCTCAAAATCTAAATCAGTTCATGTTTGTCCCAAAGCGCACAAATGGTGAAAGTTTGGTGAAATACCTTTCATTTGTCTTGGAGATATTGTGTTCACAAGGTTTTCGGACAGACATTTGACCTCACAGTGACCTTGACCTTAGACCTTTTGATCTCAAAATCTAAACATTTCATGTTTGTCCCACAGTGCACAAATGGTGAAAGTTTGGTGAAATTCCTTTCATTAGCCTTTGAGATATTGCGTTCACAAGGTTTCGGGACGGACGCACGCACGGACGGACAACCTGAAAACATAATGCCTCCTGCACCTTAAGGTGGCGGAGGCATAATAAAAATCAATACCATAAATTGAACAATGCAAAGTCCTTTCCGTACCTAAAGATCTCCTATTCCCCTCTGAAAAAGAGCATACAAATAAGAAGATATTGTAATATATAGGTCTAGACTATCCTGGTACTCAACCCAGAAGTGAAAACAAATGCTTTCACTGTGTGCACTGACTACCATTCACATCATACATAAAACCATGTTCTAGGCACTGATCACTAGATGGCGCTGTTGCACAATTTGACCTCGATTCTGTTCCTGGCACTATACTGCAGGCTTTTGTGTGTGACTTTTGCATGTTGGGTTGCAGGTTTGTAATTGACAGCCGTATTGCTAATATTCTAATTTCAGCTACTGTTCAATATTGTGCTTTAATTTTATTGCACAGCAAAATAAATATTTTTTCGTGGTCCGGTTTCCATCAAATCCTGCGCTCTGATTGGCTGGCGAGCACGTCCGTATCCTACGGTACGGACCTCTGGTGACTCGCTCGTTCACAGCAACAACATACATAGTAGCAATTTTTTTCAACATTTATTTTCACATTTCTCAGGAGAATAGCATTAATTTTACAGTATGGATAGCGATAACGACAGTCTTCACAGCGAAAGCGAGTTTTACTACCCTGAGGAAGAAGAAATAAAAGAAAACATTTCAGGAGAAAGCTAAAAACCTGTAACTGTTGCCAACGCCGAGCAAAAACATGGCTGAATCCTGAATGACTCAATTTTGTATAAATAGGGGACTACATAGGCAGCAAAATGTAGTTTTTTTCCTGCCATGGAAGTGCACTTGTATACCGAGGAGGAAGCAATTTGCATTACAGCCATGAATGAGGATTCAAAATGGCGGCTCGGCTCTATTATGAATTGACCGTTTCCAGTGTTTTCATTTCAAATCTAATTTTGCCCTTTAAATTTTGCCCCTTGCATATTTGACAAGCAAATTTAATAATGTTGAATTGTGCCTAAATCAGCCCTTGATGCCACCAGAATGCATCATTTGAAGTCTCGAATTTCAAAATTTTTTGAAAAATTACGCTCCCCCCGGATCCCCCAGCAGCTGGCCCTTACGGGCTGGGCTCTGCATCAGTAGCACCGCACCGATATTTTTCTGGGGAAAGCCCCGAGTATATCTGAACTCATTACAAAATCTATTTATTCATTCATTCGTTCATTCACCTTCAGGAAAAGCTTTATCCTGGTCAGGGTTGTGGTTGGAAAGAAGCACAGGGTTAGTCAAAATTATATTAACACTAATGGATTATTTTTCTCCTGAATGTGTGATGCGCCGTGACCGTGAAATGTGTGTCTGGGCTTTAAATGGTACTGTTGCTCGAACAGGTTGAGACCGTCCTGTAAAATCACCTTGCACATATGATGCATGTTTTGTGAATAAATGGGTTCGATCATTTAAAATGTTAACATAATTTTGACCAACTCTGTATATTTAAAAAGTATAGTAGAAACATGTTTATGAACTAGATCTTGACCAATTCGTTTGTTAGAGTACGGTACAAGCATATACACACCTTCACTAATGAGCGGTACCCGTTAGCAGGAACGTGAGGGTCAAAGTCAAAGTGATGGTAGATGGCAGCAAAGCCACAGATAACTGGCTCGAGGCTGCGAGCGTGTTTCTGAATGGTCAACATTGCTTCAACCAGCCTCTGTGGAGCATCTCCTGCTTGCGTGCCAGAGAAGAAAGCAGCGTTCTCCTCACAGATCTCATACAGGGCTGCAAACACGGCCTTAGTGTCCATCACTGGAAGAAGAAGAAAAGGCATTCAGAATAAGAGATATGATCAATGTGTTCATTTTCACTGACAAATTACGAAACCTTGTCTTTGTGGGTAATTAGCTCAATCTCACAAGGAAATTACAAACTTTAAATGAGGGAAATGTATTTCAAAATCACATGCAGCACAATTGTTAGCGCCACTGCGCAGGTCTTCAAATTGAAGCAGAACTTCACGCCCAACTCTGAGCCTAACACCACCCACTGCATCATTCTGAAAAATGCCCTAAAGTGGCCGAGTGACCGAGGAGGGGTGCAGGGAGGGGCTGAGGTGGGGGGATGTTTGAGACAGGAGTTGCTCATTGAGTCTCGATCAGCACGTTTGAAAAGGAGTGTGGTTTCAGAGTCCTACTCAAAGCTGGGGGCTGGCAGAGGCGGGCCTTCCACCTCAGATTAGACGGAATTAACTTTTTTTTTTTTAATTAAAAACAACAACAACAACAACAACAACAACAACAAAAAATCATAGAAAAAAAAAAATACCAAATCTGTTGACTCTGTCAGCCAATCAGTTTCAGGATGATTTTAACCAGTAGATGGCGTGTTTAACCAACCAATTTTTATAAGGATGGCAATTTTGTCAATATTAACACCAGCAATGATGTCATTAATCACGGTACAGTCATAGCATTTAGTTTACAGCTCAGAAACACATTTCAGTGTGCAGTACCTCATTAAGCATTAGTGTGGATTGCGACATACACTATATGGCCAAACATTAACATTTCACTTGTGATATTTGAACATCCCATTCGCTATCATATGCTCCACTCTTCTGGGAAGGCTTTCCACTAGATTTTGGAGTGTGTCTGTTGGGATATGCTCGTTCATCCACAAGAGCATTAGTGAGATCTAACGAGGCACTAATGATTGTGAGGAGGCCTCAGTGAGTCAGCATTTCAGTTTCTTCTTCCACTCCAACTTTGGAAAACCATGTCTTGATGAAGCTCGCTTTATGCACAGATGGATTGTCATCCTGGAATTGGTTTCGGGAAGGCCCCAAAACCTGGGTGTGATGGTCAGGTGTACAGATACTTTTGGCCATATAGTGTATGTTTTGAATTATTGCCCTGCTGGAAGATCCAACCAAGACCCAGTTGGTTCATTTCCAGTAGCGTCACATGATCTCCAGGCACTCGTGTTTGTGGTTAGTTTGTTGGCACGGAGGTGGTGTTTAAATATCGATTTGAAGGCTTATCGACTCCAAAATACTCACATCTTCTGCAAACCTCCAGCTGTGATTACTGAATTTTTTTGCTCATCCTCCTCACAGTACATGAGGACAAAATACACTTGCATTCTTCCAGTCAGTTTCATTACATCTGCGGTCGAGTTGAACATTTTATCTATTGCTCGAACAGTGTGTTTTCAGGTACGTAGCTTCTTCTATATCCATTGGCTAATTTATTAAGCTCAACCCAATTTTCTCATATTTCATTTCTGATCTTCCCATTGTTGATGAATGAATAAGGAAATGTGCCCTCTCCGTCACCACATATTTATACCCCAGGGAAACAGGAAGTCAGGGAAGGCTGCTTAAGAGTTCCCAAACAATATAATGGTAAATAAATATGAACAGGAACATTTTGCAGTTAGATTTTGTTCTCGGAGAATGACAGTGAGGGAAAAAAAAAAAAAAGCCCGTTTTTCATGGATCGTTCTGGGTTGGTGATCCAGATCAGCACCAAAAGTCATAGCAACTTAATTCAGCCCAGAGATATTCTGCATGTGAAATTTAGTGATGACTGGTTGAAAACTGAGGGAGAAATAGTGTTCTAAAAAAAAAAAAAAAAAAAAAAATTATATATATATATATATATATATATATATATATATATATATATATATATATATATATATATATATATATATAAAAAGGTAGAAAGATCCTGAGTGAGATTAACAATTTGCGCTACCACTGCTAGCGCAAATTTAAAACAAAAATTAATTTAATTTCAGTTCTCTCATATTTTCATTGTGGGATTAAGTTAAACATAGACATTTTTTCATAACCCCTTTTAAAAGCATTTTTATCAAGGGTGCCAATAATTCTGGAGCTGACCGTATGTATAGGGTTGCTTATGAAGAACTGTATGTACAATGCCATGTACGCAAAAGAAAAAAAATATAGCATGTGGCACCCAGTCAGGTGTTTAAAACCTCATGTGACCCCTCAGGTAATATCTGATACAACACAAACGTGTATCGTAAATCTCTAGGAGTATGACATTAGAAACAAGACAAGAAAGATTTTCTTTTGGTGTAGATTTGAAAGGTCAGTATGTAATAATGTCAATACGTAATAAAAACCTATTTCGAAAGATAATGGGTGAGACAAGACTTTGTTACCGAGGAAGGCTAACATACCAAACAAAACCCCTTTCATAAGGGATTAATGGGATTTGTTGGATTCCACCCCCCCCCCTTTTAAACCCAAAAATTCAGTTACAAAACAGCTACATTGTGAATACATCATTGTGGCTTGAGCAATGTTTAAGCGTTTTTACAAAAGTAATTCCATTTACTATAAACGGTTCCTGCCAAAAGTATTGGAACAGCACGGGCAAATTTTTTTTTTTTTGTGATACACTTGGGTTTTAGTTCAAAGGATCAATATCAGATGACAGATCAAAATTTCAGCTTTCATTTCCTGATATTTACATCTAGATTTGTAAACAACTTAGAACATGGCACCTTTGATATCAGCCTACCCAATCTTTTGATGAACAAAAATATTGGGACAAATACAGTCATGGGGAAAAAGCAAGTATACCCTGCTTCAATTCTATGTTTTTATTTATCACAGCCTAAACAACTGTGTGGTCCTCTTCTTCCCATAACCAGCAAGGGCTGTAGGGGCACCACTGATGACATTTTAACAGTCCATCATTGGTGTGTCGAGGGCATTTAAACTTGGCAGAGCCCATCCCTCTCCAAGCTTGATCAACAGACAATTTAGGAGTAGCCAGTTAACCTAACTGCAGGTCTTTGGATTGTGGGGGAAACTAGAGCACAGGAGGAAACCCATGCAGACACGGGGAGAACATGCAAACTCCAGACAGAAAGGCCCCTGTTGGAAACTGGGTTTGAACCCAGAACCTCCTTGCTGTGAGGTGACCGTGCTAACCACTACACCACCGTGCCACTTGTGGTCCTCATTGTCTTCTTTAAACAAACAAATAACCTCAGGTGACAACAAAATAATGCACAAGATTTGTTCATCAAGAAGTGTGACGACCTCTATAAGAAAGCAGAACTTTTGGCAATTTGCTGTTCTGGAGCACTCAGGTGCTCATAATTGTTATTTAGGCCCTGATAAATAAAAACAAAGAATTGAAGGGTGTACTTTCTTTTTTTCCCCTGACTATATAGTCTTAAAAGTAATTTAAAATGTAAATAACAATATTTGGTTGTATATCCCTTGCTTGATATAAACAGCATCAAGACAGTGCCCCACTGATATCACCAAACTGTTGCATTCTTCTTTTGTGATGTTTTTCCAGGCTTCTACCACAGCTTCTTTCAGTTGTTTGTTTTCTCCTTTCAGTCCCCTCTTCAGGAGGTGAAATGCATGCTCAATTGGGTTAAGGTCTGGTGATTGACTTGGCCAGAATAAAACCTACCATGAAGTCCTTTGTTGTGTTTTGGGTTATTGCTTGCTGCATGATGAAATTCCTCCCAATTAGATCGGATGCATTTTTCAGTAAATTGGCAGACAGAATGTTTCTGTAGACTTCTGTATTCATTCATCATGAGTTACATCAACCTTAAAGATTAAAAACTAGTGAGCCCGTTCTAGAAGTAGCCATGCAAGCCCAAGCCATGACCCTACCTCCATTAGACTTGACCTGAGCTTGCATGTTTTGGACCCTTTCTTTGTCCACACTTTTCTAGACATTAATCTTGGTGCTCGAGCTTCTGTAGCTCATCTCTATTTCTTTATGAATTCCAATCGGGGTTTCTGATTTTTACTGCTAATGAATGGTCTGCATCCTATCCTCTGGCCTCTATACGGTATTTCTGCTCTCAAAGTCTTCTTCAAACAGTGAACTGATACCTTCACCCCTGCCTTGTGGAGGCTGTTGACTGTTGTTTTGGGTTTTTCTTCACAGCTCTCACAATGTTTGTCATCAACTACTATTGTTTTCCTTGGCCAACCAAAGAATGGTTGGTAGAAAGATGAAATTGTGATCTATATTCTCATATTAATCTTTGATCTCAAACCCAACTGTCCAGTATATGGCAAAAACAAAGAATTGACCTTGCTGTTCCATTCCTTTCAGAGGGGACTGTATGGACAACTTTCACGTGACGTCATCGCAACTGAGGATTTGTTTATGCAGCCATACTGCCTAGCAAGCTTTGTGTTTGACAATGGCTGGCACGAGTGTACATGATTGTAAAACCAACTCTGTAAACATCTACAGATAAATTTGTAGAAGTTACATCTAAAAGAACAAATGTCAGAGACTTGTAGTGCTTTTGGATGTAATAACAGATGTGGAGATAAACCTGGTTTAACTTTTCACAGCCCCCTGGTGAGCCCAAAACGACGAGAAAAATGGCGAGCTACAGTTAAACAGGATGCCAGCAAACCATTCCTGTGTGTGGAGAACATTTTATCTCAGGTTAGTGTGAAAGCTCCATGCAACGTTGAAATGTATATCTGGATGTGGGCTTTGGACGCGATATATTTTATTAGACCTAATGCTTAGCTCAACTAGCAGCATGTTTGTTATGTATTGATAATGTAGACTCTACTAAACACCATAAAATATGCTAGATCTAGGCCCTGGCTTGTTTATTACTGTTAGAAGTCCATGTTTGAGCTTACCTTTGTCATAATAAGGTATTTTTTTCTTTATCGGGAATTTCTCCATAACATTCCGGCACGAAACCTGCCTCGAAATATCGGTAGGCATCTGTATTTTCATATGCCTTTAGCATCTATGATGCATTTAGAAATCCCAAATAGTTCAGGATGTCGTAATGTCCCAAATCTGGTAGCTGGTTTGCTGAACACTAAGTGGAATAAAGGCATTTGTGAGTAAATTAATAAGCAGCCTTTATTTTTGTCACACAAGCACAGCGAAATTCGTCCTCTGCATTTATTCCATCTGTAGCAGTAAACACACACACCGAGAGAGAGCAAGCAGTGTGCAGAACAAATAATAAATAAATACACTTGTGGGTAAATTATATGGATCTGTGATGCCTGCACATTTAAGCTTTTCAATGTAACGCGATCTGCTGGTATAAAATAAATTTTTAATCATTTCAGAGAGATTGCAGTCATCTCAATTTTCATTATTAAGCATCGCGACTGTTTCTTTGTTTGCTCGGTAATATGGCAGATGCTGAGTGATAAACAAAAATCTATAATGTCAGTGAAAAACCTCTATAGTGTGTACATGGCTGAAGAGGGGAAAAAACTACAGCAAAACATACGGTACAACAATGAACTAACAAACAATGACAGGAAATACCACATGAAAATAATAATAAAAAAGGTCAACGTTGTCTCCTCTCCCAGTTTTTTTTTAAAATCCTTGTCCTTGCCGCACCACTAATTATGAAAAGCAGCTTGTTAACAGGATTACTTGTGTTAACAGAGTACAACCAGAGAGAGAGAGAGAGAGAGAGAGAGAGATTCTTAATTACACTTATTACATATATCTTTTAAACATTTTTTATAAAAATTGGTAGCAATTATATCAACCCACCTTAGATGTACCTGTACATTTTGAGCCCTGCTTAATATTTTTGTTATGCTATTTAGACAGCAGTCCTCATTTGGACAAAGTTATGACAAAACATTTCCTCAGGTACTGTTGCGTTTCCTCCGCTGATTTCCTGCCTCAGATTTCAAATACTGCTGCTTGCATACACATTCAAGCACTGACCAGCTCCCACCTACCTGATGACACCAGTCAACCTCTGTTCTCTACCAGGTTCCCACTGAAGCCAAAAGTTAGTACTGAACCCATCATCCCTGAAGATACAAGTACGACAGGTACCCGGCTGTCTAATAAAGTGACTTGCTGTCTGTCTTTACACGGAATGAAGACGCACCTCTTCCTTAAGAACTTAAAGAAGCATTAATCCTGCCCTGACTTGACTTGTACTATGTTTTAGTTCCTGTATCCCCCCCCAACAGGTACTTAGATTAATACTTTTTTGTTTTGTTTTTTTGATGGGACATTTCCCCATTTTCTCCCACCCTCCAGCCAGTTCTCCTCCATCATATGACAGCTACCAACCGGGGAGGATGAAGGCTAATATGTGCTTCCTTAGACACACATGAAGCCAGCCTAATGCATCTTTTCAAACTGCTGCTCCTGCTGCATCAGAGGGCAGTGTAACACCCACACTGTTAGAAATAGGGATACAATGGGAGTCCATTTTTGTCCCCCAAGGTACAATCTACACTAAATGTACCCCCCGAGATAATTATGTATACCTTTTTAGGGTAAAAAAAAAGGTACACATGTTCCTGAGCAGTATATAAAGGGTACAAATAAGTACCTTAGAGGGTACTGCCTCGGTGACAAGCTGTCGTAACCCTAAAGGTACAAAAATGTGCTTTATTTTCTGAGATTGCATGGAGGAAAGCGCTATCCGCCATCTTCTTAATCTTAAGCTGGCAGATGGCCACGATCAGCTAGCGTCGTTGCGATTGAGTGAGAGTATGGGACGATAAGAGCGTATGGGCTGAAGCAGGAAATGAGAAACAGGTTTACAACTGCAAGTCGGTTATGAATTAGTTTTGCAAGTCAGACATCTAGCTTTCGCTACAGTACTACAGATTCTCACTTGATTTTCCATCCTGCCGGTTTTCATGTGTGTTGCTCGTTATAAATATTGGGAGGTTGAGAAGCCTAGACTCAGAGCGATAGACTCAAGAAGTCCAATTTGAGCCTTTTTTGTGGTTTGAGTCTGATTTAAAGCAGAACATCTTTCCCACTCAAATTGGATAGACCAACATACTGTTGAATAACTTAACAATTGGATGCCATGAATGTTTGTTTCAATCCGGCCACTAATATCTTGCATTAAAAGATTCATCGTGTCACCATGTTCACAAGTTTGTTTAGCTGTCGGAGGTATGTGACTGGCACAGAGGTGTCAGTCAGATTGAAAACTTTAAAGATTACAGGCTTGTGGCTTGAAGTGTACAATAAATAAATATTAAATGCTTTGTGAGCTGTGAGTGCAGCATCAAAAGTTGAGACGAGCTGTTAAAGGACTTCGGCACTGATGCACTGTCCAAACCCAGAGCTGCACAGAGTCCATGTTGATGGGACAACACTAAGCAACTAGAAAATGCATTCTCTAAAGAGAATGAGAAGGATTACGCTCGATGCAGCAGACCTTTAACCTCGTGTGTGAGTGAGATGATGTGTGTGATGGGCAGGCTTGTAGTACTTTAGTCCAGGACTGTCTTGAGTCCGACTCATGCCCCAATTTTAAGACCTCGTGATTCAACTTGAGCACTGAGGACTCTGACTCGTGCATTAACTGCATTTATTAGAGACGAGGACTCTGATATTTTCTTTATTTTTTGTAACATGCCATAATAATTTGGCATAAGATATTTATTCATTTGGTAAGACTTCACCCAAAGAAGGAAGTGACACGTTATGTTCATTGCCCTGTTGATAGCAGGGTTTGCTTGCTGACTGATGAACTAGCTAGTGTTAACCCTCTCTTATGTTATTTGCCCTGTTGATAGTGGGCGGAGTTTGCTGAGCGATGAACAAGCTTTTTATCTGTAGCCTATTAACTAAAATGGGGCAGTCGAGCAGTAACGTTAGTCCAACACAGTAGCAGAGACGCTTTCACATAAAGGCAGCAACAGCCACCGTCAAATGGTGCAGATGGAGTCTTGTTCTCGGACTTGACTCAAAATTTTTTTAATGACTCAAACTTGAACACTGGGGACTCGAGACTGGACTTGGACTCGAGGTTTAGTGACTCGACTAAAACACTGATGATGGGTGAGTTGGCCTGAGGTGCCATATGAAGAAGTTTGGTGGATGTGTGGCAAAGTGTTACTGAGCAGAACTCCATTCGTTTGAATGGGGCCAAGAATGAATGGAGGAAAAACGGATCAGCAAAAAGAAAGGAAAAGATGAGTGCATGTCAGAACCGATTGCATGTACGTGTCGAGGGAGTTGGTCTGAGGTATCGCATGAAGACTGGTCCATTTCCGATGAAGCGCGTCTGAGCAGGACGATTCAATTCATTAGCCCTATTCATTGTCTATGGGGGAAAAAAAAAAAACCAAAAAACCAAAACACCCAACAGAAAAACAACAAGAACGGGTGTGTCGATCCAAAAGCTGTCTACAAGCACACCATTTCCGATCATACTGCACGGTTTACAGTTGGTTTGGGGTCTCTATTTTGAAAGACTGCAGGAGAAGAAACAGTCCAAAAACCTGGCAGAGGAATACTAATAAAACTAAAAGAACAACAATAGTATTATGCATTGTGCAATCCTAATGATTGCGCTGAAGGCTGAACAAAATATCATGACTTGTTAGTGGTGAGCAAGCAGCAATTATTTACTGATGCTGAAGGCAGACACAAATCACGATATTTTGTGAAAACCAAGTTGTCGTTGTTTTATCATTCAAATTTTTTTCCTCTAAATACTGATAAGGGGGCGGCACAGTGGTGTAGTGGTTAGCGCTGTCGCCTCACAGCAAGAAGGTCTGGGTTCGAGCCCCGGGGCCGGCGAGGGCCTTTCTGTGCGGAGTTTGCATGTTCTCCCCGTGTCCGCGTGGGTTTCCTCCGGGTGCTCCGGTTTCCCCCACAGTCCAAAGACATGCAGGTTAGGTTAACTGGTGACTCTAAATTGACTGTAGGTGTGAATGTGAGTGTGAATGGTTGTCTGTGTCTATGTGTCAGCCCTGTGATGACCTGGCGACTTGTCCAGGGTGTACCCTGCCTTTCGCCCATAGTCAGCTGGGATAGGCTCCAGCTTGCCTGCGACCCTGTAGAAGGATAAAGCGGCTACAGATAATGAGATGAGATGAAATACTGATAAGGTTTGCACGATGAGTCAAACGATAAAGAAATCCAATGCAATCCCTGTTTTATTTACATCACACAGAACTCAATACAAACGTGCTAAGTAACTGCGCATCTACAGACCATTATTTGTAAGCAGTTATTTGCAGTTCGCTCAGCCAATCAAAACGGCGTAAAAAAATAATTTGAATGATAAATTTCATTATTTGCACTGTGGGTGCAAGTATCCGTTACTAGGTTGCCACAAATTTAATACCAGAAGTATTATTGTTCATAAAACAAAATCAATTTCATGTCATCTTTTCAAAAAATAAACTTTTTGGCCCAAAACCCACAAAGCGAGTCTTTTCTCTTCTGGGAATTTAATATGAAAACTGCACAGCAGTCAAACAGTCAGCTCTCATCTCCATACGAGTTCATGTCCCAGTGCTGTGTTTATACCTTGGCGTAGTGGTAGAGAGTGTTAGATACTAAGAAGCATTCATCTGTGCAAGTAAGCGCACACACACACGAATGCATTTCATCAGAAAGCTCATTTCTGGCTATGATGTGAATCTGCGACTGAAAAGATTTGAGTTTCAGCAATAGGATCAGCCCTCAGACCAAAATTGTCTCTTTTAATCCGATCCTGGTGCTCCTGCAACAACTGAGGACAGAAAAATGAACAGTGGAGGCTTTGAGTGATATTTATTTCCTGTTCAGATCGACCACACTGAACTGTTATAAATATTACAGTTTGTATCACTAGCATATGTTAAGCATAATATAATTCCTATATACTGCACAGTAAAAAGAGAGTGAAGATCCTTTATTTAATAAGAGGTTTTGGCATTATGATCAGATGTACTTGTTGATCACAAAGTGCACGTCACAGACTCTGGGGCAATACTTAGCGAATGATCAAATATTTCTAATCTGTGGTTAAGGCAAACTCTTATTTAAAAGGAGCTATTAAGGTTAAGCATATAAACAAGAATCTATGCTCATATGCTCACCTTTGCATGACACTTGGAACATCAACAGCAGCCATGTGCTTTAATTATTATAAAAATTAAATGATCCATATTCATTCATGTGATGAGCTAGTTGACTTATCGCAGTTGGAGAAAGTCCTGGTTATATGGGAATTCATGATGAAGTTAATAATAATAATAATAATAATAATAATAATAATAATAATAAATATACAAATGCACTGAGAGGTTCCGGTTGAAATTATGGATTCTCTGAAGTGACTGGCATAGTACTATTTTATGAGTGGCGCAGCCAGTCACCAAAGAGAATCCAGAATTACCGGTGCCGCTCACTGCATGGTATGTTTGATTTTTATTCTATCCACATTCACTGGATATGATCACTCTGATTGGCTACTCTACGACTAGGATATCAGCTTCAGTGTTTCCCACAGACCAGGTAGCAATTTGTGGTGCTCCACTGTGCTGAGGGAATCGTGCGCGGTGGTGTCGTGGCGGTCAGTGGAGGCGGTCATTGGGGTGTATGCAAAGTGTTTACAGCGGGCGGTGTTCAAACACACAGTATTTTTCTTCAGAGTCACCTGCTGGGACTATTTTAAAGCTACAAGAAGCATTTGAGATTATTCAGTTCAATCTAAATTCTTTTAAGTTCTTTAAGAGAAGACAGCTAAAACAATTTTTCCCAGAACCCTGCCTGGTTTCATTCCTCAACCCAACTTTACATTACAGGGCAGGCCATTAGTTTGCTGGGCTTGATGTTGGTGGAAAACCTGTCTTTTAAATTTATGAAAATTACTCACCAAAATTGAAGTTAAAGTTTAGTTTTTACTAGAGATGCACCGACTGCAATTTTTTGGGCCGATTCCGATTTTCCATGGAGTGTGACCTGCCGATACGGATTTTGGCTGATTCCAATTTCATTTTTTCAAACCACTTCACAGCACACACAAAGACTATTTTCTTTTTATCTTTTCTTTAATAGAACATTCTACCAGATTTTCAGTAATAAATTTAACACCTCAAAGGTTGAAAACAAACAAAAAGACATTGTTCTTTGTAAAATCTTTCTTCATGTTTGGTATTAACATATTCATTCCTGAAATAGGAAATTCACGCAAACATTTTTTCTTTTCCCATCCAATATCTGGCACAAAAACAACTTCCCCCTCATATTATTTGCCAACTGCTATGGAACACACTTTCATAAGCCTATTTAGATCTGAAAACTTATGCCTTATAGAACAACCCATTTCTTCATCTCATCTCATTCTCATCTCATTATCTGTAGCCGCTTTATCCTTCTACAGGGTCGCAGGCAAGCTGGAGCCTATCCCAGCTGACTATGGGCGAAAGGCGGGGTACACCCTGGACAAGTCGCCAGGCCATCACAGGGCTGACACATAGACACAGACAACCATTCACACTCACATTCACACCTACGGTCAATTTAGAGTCACCAGTTAACCTAACCTGCATGTCTTTGGACTGTGGGGGAAACCGGAGCACCCGGAGGAAACCCACGCGGACACGGGGAGAACATGCAAACTCCACACAGAAAGGCCCTCGCCGGCCCCGGGGCTCGAACCCGGACCTTCTTGCTGTGAGGCGACAGCGCTAACCACTACACCACCGTGCCGCCCCCCCATTTCTTCAGTCAGTATCAAAATACAAAAATAATTTCCAGTCATACTTATACCATAGCCATTCTATCATCTTTGTCAAATGTGTATTTGTAGAGTAATTTCCAATGGAATCAAGTGCAACCAAGGTTGTAAAACAAACAAAAATATATTTTTTTAATCTCTTTCTCTTTGTACAAATCTAACTAGATGTTTGGTAATAGGCTAATGTATTAATTCCTGTAATGGGAAATTCACACAACCACAAACATTTTCTTCTTTTCACATCCAATATCTGGCACAAAAAAAAAAAAAAAAAAAAAAAAATTCACTATACAGTATTTGGATATCCAAATATAGTGAAAATTTCTTCTTTTTTTTGTTAACGGCGCGCGCACTGGAGCTCGTTAGGCGTGCAGGACTGACACTGTTCTGCGCAAGCGCAACACAATCGCACTAGAAAGCATGTTCAAGCTGCCAGTGTAGCTGCAGTCTTTTTAGTTGCGAATTACGAGTATTTCCACTTTCATCTCTATGTGATACACAAGTTTTGATCGGTAGAAAATCGGCATATTTTAATTTTGACCGGCCGGTCATGGCCGATTACGTGAAAATCGGCCGATTCCGATCAGCAGCCGGTCAATCGGTGCATCTCTGGTTTTTACCTTAGTTTTTTGCCTTTTTGGTGGCAATCTTTCAATCAATCATTCTTTAGTTGACATTCAAGGAATAAATTGCAAAAAACAAGCTGGAGGTTTTATTTTAAAATATTGAACTCAACACTTACCTCAACTAATACTAAAATGAAATAAATAGTATAGTGTAACAACAAAATAAAATATAATTAGATGTAAGAAACCACTTAAGGTAACACCAAGGCAACTAACAATAATGAAAAAGCATTACCCTAATTGGTGCAAAGCCTGCATGCCCTATCAGAACATTTAATTCTGCGTGGCTTCCTGAAAAAAAACTCCAGTGCCCCATCGTAAGGGAAGTGATTGCTGAAGCGGGATAAACGGGATAATGCAATAAGGCCGGTTCCTCGTGTCAAGCTGCTGCTGTATGCATCAAAATTGGTTTATAGCCTGACTCAGGGATGTCCGTTTCATGTAAGCCAAGAAGGCTATGATAAAGCTCATCACGAGCACGACGTTGGCTACCTTTTAAAATAAGGGGTCGGAAGGCGAATCGGGAAGGCTGCGTTATTTTTAATTAGCCTAACAGGCCTACTTGCAGCCCGGGTATACAGTATGCGCACCGGCAGGCCTGTGTACACGCCTCTCCGTCTCTCTCTGTGTGTGGGGGTGTGCGCGCGCGTGAACAAGAAGAAAGAGCACTATGAATGAACGGAATGATATGCGACAGATTTTTTTTTTTTCAAAATCGCGAGTCTGATTGTGTGGCGATAGGAATCCATTGTGTGGCGCTGCGCCACACAATGGTCTATGTATGGGAAACCCTGAGCTTATATATGGTGAATAGAGGAAAAACAAAATGGCGGAGTGTGTTACTGAACCAACCAAGGATGAAATAAAAACTCTACTCGAAAACAAAACCCCCCAAAATAAAAAACCAACAAGATATGGAATAAAGAGTATTTAATGGTAAATTTTTTTTTTTTTTCAAGAATTATCATGATAGCATTTTTAGGGCCTCCGATTTTCCGCGATCGCGGAAAACGGACGGAAATCACGGAAATTGGGGTCAAAAATGGAATTAGTGCTCAGAAACGGAATCCTACGGAGCCCCTCTGGTGACATGGGTGAAAAAATTCCATGGCCACGAGTTAATAACACGTGGGAACAAGATCCTACTCCGTGGCCACGACTTGCTTAATGCGTGGGAACGAGATGATTATTGGGTGGCCACAAATTAATAATGCATGGCCACAAGATGATTCAAGTTCCAGCCTGATGGGATGATGTCCAGTTTTTGAGCGGCCGTCAATTGCGCAATAAATACAGGATTTATCCTGTATGACGAAATCTATAACGTCCCCGAGGTCAGCATATTGTCTATGTTTGAGCCCGTGCTTTTTGAGCAGCCAAATTAAGTGTCTCTTGCTCAGAATTACTCCATGTCTAACTGCAAGTGATTTAAGGATATCATTATAATTCATTCCTAGATTAAAATAAAATGAAATCAGATCAAACTTGTCCATATTTGCAGCTGAAGCTACTGATGCCAGAAAGTCAACAGTCTCAGTGATGAAATGACTAACACTTCTCGTGGCCATGCGTTATTAATTCGTGGCCACCTAATAATCATCTCGTTCCCACGCATTAAACAAGTTGTCGCCATGGAATAGGATCTCGTTCCCACGCGTTATTAACGCGTAGCCATGGAATATTTTCAAGCACAAAGGAACTCCTAATGCTATATTATAATGGTGATCTTGAAGGCAGATTTTGAACAGTCAGATTTCCATTAGTAGTTTGCACCAAGGCTTTTCAGTTTTAACATTATAGAATAGCAACTGATTATTTTCATGATTTAAAGGTTTATGTTCTTAAATAAGAAGTTAGGTTCCGAAGAAGGATTTTCTACATAAAGAGTTAAGACTTGTGCATTATTAAATGAATAATTTACAGGCAAAATGTAAATTAAACTAAGAGTTAACTTAAATAATTTGAATCATTTAAAGGTCCCATGGCATGAAATTTTCACTTTCTGAGGTTTTTTTAATGTTAAAATGAGTTCCTCTGATCTTCTTAAGTCACCCCAGTGGCTAGAAATGTCATAATGTGTAAACCAAACTATGCCCACCCTTTGTCAACATTTGAGAATGGCGCATCAAAATGGCACGTTGATAGGCTCTTCCCTTTACTACGTCAGCAAGGGAGATGATCCCCACACCCCCCCTCTGGATTCCCACCCACTGTATGGATTGCCCGCCCAGCTCAAAAGTTGCCACCATAGATACGTCACTTCAATTTTGTAGTGAGGAGACCATAGAGGACACAACATGGCACCACCTAAGCGAGCGAAACATGGAAATTGCGCTGTACATGGATGTGACAACACAGAAAGGAGTCTGTTTTTACTGTCGACGGGAGAGCCCCTGAAGACGCAGTGGCTTAATTTTATTTACTCCAATAATACGCCATCGAGTCTACCTAAGACGGTGTACGTTTGTCGGAAGCATTTTCCTGATGAATGTTTCCACAACTTGGGACAGTACAGGGCAGGTTTTGCACATCAACTGTCACTGAAGCCTGGGTCCGTGCCAAGCATCCCTGCCGCATCAGCCACAAACACCGAACAAGTAAGTGTATAACTGTTAAGTCGTTTTGCCGTGTTTTAAAATCGGTGCGTTAGCCTTGCAATGGCTACATTAGCTGTGCAGCTAACCGCTTCCTGCAGTTAGCCAGGTACTCTGCGCTACAAAACCAAAAAGCATGCAGCATGCTCTGTTAAACTGAGTTTAGTCTGGAAATTGACTGTAACTTATGAGCTTATGTTTGACTATTGCTCCACAATGCATGTCTTCTGTTGGATAAGCGATATGTTGCTGTAGTTTCTGCTTCTATCCTCTTTGGTTATGGAGTGCGTGTTCAAGCCTAGGGTATTATACGTTCGTAAACTACCACTCCGAACACTCTCACTCTCTGTTCTCTGTGTCACGTTGAGTTTACGAAAGGAGTCCGAGGGGTCAAAAGCGAAAGCTTGGACTGTTGCTTGACCTGCCATTGCTACTGTTCACACACAGGTAGCATGCCCGCAGCTTGGTCAAGCCCCTCCCCCCATGGCCCGCCCCCACCCTCTACCCTTCCCCGCCTCCTGCTTCTCATTAGCAAAACGACGCACTGGGAAAAGCGCCGAAATGGGGCTTTCTCCCAGGAGGCTATATCTACGTGCCGAGGGTTCATTTCGAGAAAGGCTGCGGATATAACATCCGGAAACCTCCACGAGCCCGTTTAAAGCATCAACAAACCACCATGCCATGGGTCCTTTAAAGTATATATTAAATGGACACACACACACACACACACTATGTTAGACCTGTCGTTGCACTGAAAACATTGTAAGCATAACAACGAATAAAAGTTTGAAAAACATGGATAAAATGATAACTGAGATTTAAATAAAACAATGTGCATGTATAAAGAGTAAGGATAACCATAAAAGTATTAATATACAATATAAAGTTTTAAAGAAAATAGCAGGAGCCAGTCAACAATCAAGTTAACAGCACTAATTAATTACAGTCTTAAATAAATGAAAAACACATTTTCAGTGAAGTGAAATTTAGTGTTGATTCTAAGGTGCATTAAGATATTAGACTGTGTACAGAAAGTTTAAAGCTTTATATGAAGTTGTACTACAGCAGGCCAGTAAAGCAGGATTACAGGGATAGATGCACAAGGACAACAAACATGCAGATGCCTCCCAACACCAGTTACCTGAAACATAATTTCATGTATTTATTACATGTACTTAAGAATTCGGATTCTGAATTATGTACATGTTGAAAATCTAAAAATGCCAATTTGTCATTTGAGCATATAACTGAAACAAATTGTCTGAAACGGAATTTAATGTTTTTTGAAACGGAAAATAGGAGGCTCTACATTTTTCACAAATTGCTACTGTCATTTTGCCGGTTTGTTTGCATTCTAAGTGGAAATGATTTTTGTTTGTGGTTTACATCAGAGCGACCTTTGACCTGCGCATGTGCACTGTACCATGCTATCGCCTGCCTCACTAGGCACAATACATAGATCTACACACACAGAAATGCTCCAAGATCTTAGAAAGATCCTTGTTGAATCCTTGAGGATCTTGCAGAATCCTTGCAAAGAGCTTGTGAAGATTTTGACAAAGATCCTGAAAAGACCCTGATCAAATCCTCAAGGAGCCTAGTAAAGATCTTAACAGGATCCTTGCAATATTCTTGAAAGATCCTTGTTGAATCCTTGAGGATCTTAAAGGATCTTTGCAAAGATCTTTTCAGGATCCTTAAAAAGAGCTTTGCCAAATCCTTGAGGATCTTTACAAATTAATTTTACATATGAAGATCTTTAAGATCCTATAAAAGATCCTTATCTTTAAGGATCTTTGGCAGGTCTTTGAAAATCTTCATGGATCCTTAAAGATCCTGTGAGGTTTTTCACCACAGTTGGCCAATCCCTGCATGGGAATTTTTTGATGAGGGATATAACAATAACTATATTCACACACACACACACGATTAAAAGCTGTGCAATATATAAAATTTAAACCCCTAGTCATATCTGAAACATTAGGACACCACAGCCAAACAAACTAGGCTTAAAGTGCATATCACGGGTAAATTCAGGAGCAAGAGCAGTGTAATTCTCCTATTTTATATTAAACTTTGGTCAAATATCTAACATTTTGTGCAATTTTTTTTACCTTGCACAATACCAGTAAAATTCAGTTGAAATCAAGCCATTTGAGGCGAATTTGCCCACCTCTGAAAAACCTGCCATTTGGATTTCCTGGCAAACATTGATTTTCGTGATGTCGCGTGCGGGACGCCTCCCTCTGAATCCTACGTCAGCGCTGGTTTGTTTATGAGAAAACGACCTGGTGGTTTTCTGCAAATTTCTTCAACATTATCACGTAATTATTAAAATGGTTAACAGATGTATCGTAGGAGGGTGTAGCAACACCAATCTTGATGGGATTAGTACTCATCGTTTTCCAAAAGACCGGACAATGAGAGAGAAACGGGAGCGCTTGGTCTACACAGGCTGTGCACTGAAACCGTGCAAAGCTCGCGCAGCCTGCTGGCGCTTCCGCAGGTGACGTCACGAATCTGGCTCCAGACTCCCTTGGAATTTTTCCAGACGTGTTTTGTTATTTAATTTTTTTTTTGCTGTAGACAGATGGCCTTGTGCAAAATTACCCTTCTGGATGAGTGTGTAAAGAGACATACTTTCATATAATTTAAAAAAAAAAAAAAAAAAAAAAAAAAAAAACACGAAATTGGTCCAGGATATGCACTTTAAAGACTGTGGGAAAAAGTGTCAAATATGAGACAAAAATGCAAGTTAAGCTCTGCGCTAAGAAATTTAATTAAATTCCAATCCAACAGCAACAAACAACCCAACAACCCACAATAATTCAACAACAATCACAACAACCCAACAGCAATACCCCAACAATCCAACAGCCCAAAGGCAACAACAATCATCCAACAACCCAACAACAATCATCCAACAACAACAAGAACAACGTACTGGAGGAAGCCGTGCTCATCCTTCTGCAGTGTGAACCAAGGAATGACAGAGACGCAGTACTTCTAACACTTGGTTTTAACAGTGCAAAGCTACAAGCAGCTGTTCTTATATCACAAAGACTGCGCACACGCACACACACCCCTGGATGGAAACCAGAGTTTTACCCTTGCCAGAGGGGGGGAAAAATAAATAAATAAAAATGTGAAAAGAGGAGAGTAAGGAAAGGAAGATCAGAGGTTGGGTATTTTGAGTAGAACATGTCTCTCTCTCTCTCTCTCTCAGGATATCCACACCCTGACCTTTCCTCTATTGTCTTTCTGTCCTCAGTCGCTGTTTTCCTATTTATGCCCTCCTCCCCAACACACACAGAAGATATTTTGTTGTGTACCAAGCCCAAATGACCTCGATCCCACAACAGCCACAGCAATGTTCCAGTCTATTAGTTCTTCAAATGATCATCTTCTCCCTAAAATATTGCTTTGGTTTGATTTATAACTATATGATTTATACTATAAATCATATAGTTATAAATCAAACCAAAGCAATATTTTATATATATATTTTAATATAAATTTTATAGTACTCAATTACAAACTGCACCTAATTCAAGCATAGCAATTTCCTGCATTAAGTACACCATTAGTAAGTACCTGCTGGTTTTAGTGCCTGTTAAACAACAGTTTTATTTGTATTCATGTACAAGACTGAGTGCTTGGATTCCCAGACGGAGAAGCACATTTCAAGTTGAAAGAAACGGCTATGCATCGTGATACTTGAGCGAGAAAGTAACGTGCATCAGATCTACAGTGGGTTTATGGTACAGGATGGGAAATAATACAGGCCAGAGTGCCCAAAAAGTCAAGAAGCAATGATAATAAAATTAAGGGTGTGTTTGAAACAGGGAAACTGCTGCTTCAGGAGGTTGTTTAACAAGACAGTGAGGCATCAAGGACCATTTGAAACTGATCAAAGTCTCGTTTCGTGCCTTCAAACCAAGCCCAGTTGAAGGCAACATCGATGTATCCTTGATGCTGCTTCAAAAATTAAAAAAAACAAGATGGCGGAACAAACTTTGCAGAAAGGTGCTTTCGTATACAAATGCAAGTTTTGAGGCTCTCCCCCACTTAGCTTTTTGAAAAGTTACCAAGAAATAGAACTGAAATGTTTATATTATAACCCTGTAACCAGATACATTTGTGTGATATGATTTGTGAGGTATCTGTTAGCCAACTAGCTAACTCTAATTTAGTAAATGGCGTGTTGAGGTCACATCTTAAGTGATGCCTTCAGTCGAAATCCTGCCTTATGAGACACCTGTCTATTACGGCAGCAAGGCAGAAACCTTGTGTTTCAAACGCAGCCGATATATAGAAAGAAAAGCACAACTTTATTCATCACACACACTTGTGAAATTCCTCTCTGCATTCAACCCATCTGAAGCAGTGAACACAGACGTGAGCAACGAGCGCGCACGCACACACCCAGAGCAGTGGGCAGCCATGCTGACAGCACCTGGGGAGCAGTTGGGAGTTAGGTGCCTTGCTCAAGGGCACCTCAGCCCAAGGCCCATCCTACATTAATCTAACCACGTCTTTGAACGGTGGGGGAAACCGGAGCACCCGGAGGAAACCCACGCAGACATGGGGAGAACATGCAAACTCTGCACAGAAGGGCCCCCGCCGGCCGCTGGGCTTGAACCCAGAACCTTCTTGCTGTGAGGCGACTGTGCTAACCACTTACACCACCATGCCGCCCACATCTACAAGCTATCCATCCATTATCTGTAGCCACTTATCCTGTCCTACAGGGTCACAGGCAAGCTGGAGCCTATCCCAGCTGACTATGGGTGAGAGGCGGGGTACACCCTGGACAAGTCGTCAGGTCACTGCAGGGCTGACACAGAGACAAACAACCATTCACACCTATGGTCAATTTAGAGCCACCAATTAGCCTAACCTGCATGTCTTTGGACTGCGGGGGAAACCGGAGCACCCGGAGGAAACCCACACGGACACAGGGAGAACATGCAAACTCCACACAGAAAGGCCCTCGCCAGCCGCTGGGCTCGAACCCAGGACCTTCTTGCTGTGAGGTGACTGTGCTAACCATCTACAAGCTACATATACATATATGGGGCATGTCACTGCAAATTGAGTACAGTTGGTTTTAAAAAAGGGGGGGGGGGATTGTTTATTGGATATTCTAAGTCTAGTGCTAATTATCTTTAACATAAGGGTTCATTTGTGAAATTTGGTGCAGCGAGAAGTTAACAAAAACATTTAAAAAGTACCATCATCTTCAGGGCTGTTTCACAATCAGGGTAAACTTTTCAGGTCCACAATAGTCCAAAAACAAAAACTTCAGATTTTTGTGTTTCTCTGCTACCAAAAAATGGAAATGAAGACGGAAATTAACTGCACAGAATTTCAGAGCTACAGGTCATATACTGGGTGTGTTAGTGTGGTGAGAAGATGGCATTGTAGCATATTTTTAAAATTGACCACCTTTCTTATAGTCCACAAGAGAAAGATATACCAAGTGAAAAACTGTTGAAATGATATGCGATTTTAAGTACAAATTTTCAAGTCCTGTGTGTACATTAGGCTTGGCACGGTTATGGGAAAAAAACCGAACCGTACGATACGCCTGTTGCGGTGCAATACGCGTATAAACCACGGTACCCCTATTTAAGACGTTCGCCAAAAAAAAAAGCCGAATGCTCGTATGAAACCACGTGGTTCTCTTTCGCGTGAACAGGGGTGATAGCGTTCTGGCGCCGCGCCGGATTTCCGGTGTACCGCAGCGCCGGAAAAAAAAAAAAAAATCTAGTTCGCCCATTATCCTGTGTCATTCTGAGATGCGCAGATAGACAGTAAAGGGAATTCCGAATTCCCTTTACTGTCTATCTGCGCATCTCAGAATGACACAGGATAATGGGCAAACTAGATTTTTTTTTTTTTCCGGCGAGGGGAGGGGAGGTTTGTTTTAAACAGTGCAGTGATTGGTTTTATTGCAATATTTTATATTGGCTGTGTGTGTATTTTGTTATAAATCGTTCTAAGAATACAGTGGCATTTTAAGATTAGATAAGAAATCCAGCCATACGTTTCAAAACACTGCACTTTAATTTCAAGTGAAAAAATACATCCTCACTCTCAGGGATTAGAAGAGTTTTTGATTCGGTTTTTGTATATAGGTGGTTGGTTGGTCGCCACATAAAAGTTTAAGTTTTAACACACACATCTGTTCAAAAGTAAGCTTTAAGAACTCATTTTTATTTCTTCCAATTATGAAAACTCTGTATGTGACAAAAGACACCTGGTTCCTCTAGATGCCACAACATGGCAGCAAACACTCCTGACACTTTGTATAAATACTGTAGTAAATAAAAAAAGCTGTTGAAATCATCCATGTCTTCCCTCTTGCTGTTTCAAAATACTACCTGGCTTTTCATCAGAGATTGTTCATAAAATGTGCTTATGTCAACTCAAACTCAGTTTGTGCATGATTATTTCATTGTAACTATAATTTTAACCTCTCTTAAATGCTGTATCCTAAACTATGTTTACTTAAGGTAAATAGTAGGCTATATGCCCAAATACAGAGTACTTAAGATTAAAAAAAAAAACCGCAATACGTACCGAACCGCAGACCTCAAACCGCAATACGTACCGAACCGCGACTTTTGTGAACCGTGCCACCCCTAGTGTACATGGTGGTACACACACTCCGTGACAGCTGAAGTGGTGACAATCCTTGTGGTTTTCCGGAGAGGACACTTTATGATAGACTTGCATTTCAACCACATGTGAAGCTCTGCTGCAAATGTGTCTCGCATGCATGTTTCAAATCCTGTTTTTTACTGTGCAACAACAAATTATTCTGCTTCAAAAAAAAGACAAATATTTTCTTAAAAATCATTTACAACCTCATCACATGGTCAGCATTTTCCAGAGAGGACATTTTTGACAGACAAAAGGATCCTGTCAGAGGCACTTAGTTTACAAAAACATGCAACTTCCACTTACATATCTTTCGATTATTAATGAAATTACAGTATACGTCCCAAAGTAAAAACTAGTTAAGGCTAAAAAAAAAAAAGAAAGATGCAATTCTGAATTTACGCAGTAAAATCCAAGTGTAATAATTAAAGGAGAATAAAATGAAATGACCACAAGGTCAAAACTGAACCCGGATTTGACTCTTACAAACATATTTATAAGAAATTATAAGGAGACATTACTGCTGTCGGTAGGGCTGGTGTGTCCCTGTAAAATAAGGTATAAGAAACTTCAGCATATACTACATACACACAGTGCTGTGCAAAAAATCTTAGGCATCTGTAAAGAAATGCTGTAGACCAAAAATGGCTTAAAAAAATAAGATAATGAAAATGTTTCATCTCATTATCTCTAGCCGCTTTATCCTGTTCTACAGGGTCGCAGGCAAGCTGGAGCCTATCCCAGCTGACTACGGGTGAAAGGCGGGGTACACCCTGGACAAGTCGCCAGGTCATCACAGGGCTGACACATAGACACAGACAACCATTCACACTCACATTCACACCTACGGTCAATTTAGAGTCACCAGTTAACCTAACCTGCATGTCTTTGGACTGTGGGGGAAACCGGAGCACCCGGAGGAAACCCACGCGGACACGGGGAGAACATGCAAACTCCGCACAGAAAGGCCCTCGTCGGCCACGGGGCTCGAACCCAGGACCTTCTTGCTGTGAGGCGACAGCGCTAACCACTACACCACCGTGCCGCCCTTGAAAATGTTTCAATATTAAAGTGGCATTCCACCATTGGATGTATTTTTTTGGCATAAAATACAATATGACAACATGACTAGACAGAGAAATCTTTTAGCTTCAAAATGATATATCAAACATAATTTTTTGACAACGACAAGTATATTAATTTTGCGACCAAAGTCACCTACCCTTTTAATTTCCGCGCGGTAGTGAAACGTGATGTCATCAGCAGGTTCCCCTTCTTGTGTACCACGTGACGTGGCACATATTATCAGCAATGGCGGATAGAACGCGATAAAAATAATACCAATAAATCTAGCTAATACCAATAAATCTAGCTAACTGAAAGATTAACTCAATTTTTCGCAATTTTTTTGGCCCCCATATACAAGGAGAAATGACTCTCTCACTTTGGGGGTTTCCTGGTCTAAAAATAGACCGACACGTGGTACACAGGAAGGGGAACCTGCCGATGACATCACGTTTCACTACCGCGCGGAAATTAAAAGGGTAGGTGACTTTGGTCGCAAAATTAATATACTTGTCGTTGTCAAAAAATTATGTTTGATGTATCATTTTGAAGCTAAAAGATTTCTCTGTCTAGTCATGTTGTCATAAACTATATTGTATTTTATGCCAAAAAAAATACATCCAATGGTGGAATGACACTTTAAACAAAATACTATAAACAGCGGTAAGCCATAATAAATGGGGGGGGGGGGGGGGGGTATTTGGTGTGAGACGACCCTTTGCTTTAAAAATAAAAGGTAGTCCCAGGTACAGTGAGTGCAGGTTCATGCGGAAATGAGCTGTAGGATTTACTGAGCATCTTACAGAACCAGCCACAGTTCTTCTGGACACTTTGACTGTCACACTTGCTTCTTCATTTTGGACCAAAACCCAGCAGCCTTCATTATGTTTTCTTTTTTAATCTGGAAAGTGCTCTCTTATGTAATATACTGCTCAGATACAAACTTTTTCCCCGTAACATTTAATTTTGTGCTGGGAAACGACCATTTGGAACTCTACGAATGTTTTTGTACCGACTCAATAATGTAGAAGTCACAAAATAGGAATCTATAACAAAGTTTGTATGAAAAAAAAACAAAACAACCCAGGGTGTGTAAGACTTTTGCACAATACTGTGTATACTGGACCGAGTTGCTAGAGTTAGTTGGTGTTATTCAAAACACTACAACCCTGATTGTGAAACAGCCCTTGACAGAAAATCAAGTTTAGAGAAAACCTGCTGCAAACTTTGACCTGTAAATTGAAATCAACACACAGCACACATTTATTTGGCACAAAGAGTCGTAATTTGACTTTTTCCACAGTATATTTTGGTGACAGATACATTAAGGAATGTATTTACGGCAAAATTAGAAAAATAGGTACCGTGTGTACATGTGGCTACTGTTTATAAATAAAATTGTTTTCTGATACCATGTCCATACAGTAAATATAGCATATATATCAGAGGTGGACATTTACTTGAGTACTGTACTTAAGTATACTTTGAGTATCTGTACTTTACTTGAGCATTTTTTTTTTGGAAACTTATGACTAACTTCACTACATTTGAAAGGCAAATATCGTACTTTTTACTCCACTACATTTCTGTCAAGTTACTCGTTACTATGAAGCGGCTTTAAAAGTGGAGGTTTGTTTTGTTTTCTAAAACGTGATTGGTTTTTTCGCAGCCGACACAGACAGTAATCACTAGGATCACGTCACGTCCATAGACTGTATAAAATCAAGTTCAGTGATTTCTCAGCAGCGTTATTTAACACGATCAGTTGATGGCAGAATGGAAGGAGGCGGTTCTTCTGGGGAACGCACACACTCATGGCCATACCTAGAACCCATGTTTCACTTTTCTGAAAGGAATAAAGATTTTTGTTTTAAATGTTTGGCGAAAAACGAACCACATCACAGCCTACAAAAACGCACCATCCAACCTACGGAAGCATATTGAGGTATAGAAACGTTTTATTCCAAGAGAAAGCTTGCAACGAAGTTGTCTGTGGTTTTAGAGCTAGCGATAACGTTGCTATAGCTATGCAGTCTGCTTAGTCAAATGACTTTCTATGGATTTGCTCACCAAGTTGCCGCAGCCTTGTCCACGGCTAACGTTAAATAACTAGTTAACGTGGACACTGTTAGCATGTAAAAACGGAGTTACGCAAACATGAATAACGTTAACTTATCTGAAGTCCTTTCAGAAATATGTTTTAGCATAATCTTGCCAAATAAACAGAATGTAGAAATCTTTCTTTTCTAGTAGCGTTAGCTACCCAATATGATTTCGAGTTTGAAAAGAGTTTGCTAGCATGTCAGGTGGTGTTTCACTGACTAGCTAGCTTAACGTTAAACCATGATGGTACAGCATGCGTTCATTTTGTAAATTCACATTTCTGTCTTTGGTAACGGCATTAGGTTTTGTAAGCATTGTGGCAATAATACAACAATGCGTTGACAGAAAATGTACTTTTAATACTTAAGTATTTTTAAAAGCAAGTACTTCAGTACTTTGACTTAAGTAAAAGTTTGACTGCACAACTTTCACTTGTATCGGAGTAACATTTGACCAGTGGGATCTGTACTTTGACTTAAGTAGTGAAGTTGGGTACTTTGTCCACCTCTGATATATATATTTACACATTTACTCTATGAGGCAGTAGCCACAAAAACGATACGCGGGTCATTTTTTGATGTGCTCTCATCTCTAAACACTATTTCACAATGAACTTTTGCTACACTGGACTCATTTTGTGGTGCCACGCCCCATATACACATGCTTCATTCTGTATTTATTGTTTACTATATATGCTGTCTGCATGTTCACTCTTAAAGTTATGCACATTTTCTTAGCTGCTGTATCAAGATTTTGCTCAAGATTATGGATTGGTTCTGGACTTTCTGGACACCCTGGATAGTGAACCATCCAGGGACTAACTGTCCATGATAATTTGGACAACATGACAAAATGGCTGCCAACCAAACAGGAAACAAATTCAGATATGTTTTTCTAACACTGCAGTTTGGTACACAAAATTGTTACCTCTGCCAACTTTGTTGAAGGAGGTTATGTTTTTGCCCCAGTTTGTTTGACATTTCCCAATGTAACTCAAAAAGTAGTGAATAGATTTGGATGAAACTTGGAGGAAAGGTGAGCCATGGGCCAAGGAACAACTGATTAGATTTTGATGCAAATCCGGATATGTATGTAGACCCAGATGCGTTTGTGGATCAAGGATTTTTTTTTTGTCTGTTCCCAACGTAACTCAAAAAGTAACAAATGGATTTTGATGAAACTTGGTGTACAGTTTTAGCATTATCCTAGGTTCAAGAGATTTGATTTTGACTGGTGGGCTGATGCTTGATGTGGGTTGGTGGAGGTATACTCTCTACCAAGTGCTATTCTAGTTCAATACGAGAATTTTACACAAGCTAACGCGGATTTCTTCTGCCATTACGCAAACTAAACAGCGCATGCAAATTTGACTCAGACTGGCAAAATGTGCAAATCATTACACAATTGTTCTTTGTGCTTGTTGCATGGATGGAAACAGTGTTTTTGTGTGCAACGATTCAAAACCAAAGCAGGTTTAGACAAAATCTGCTTTGCTTTTGTCTAAAGACATAAAGAACTTGGAAGTTGTTCTTATAAATACAGACTACAATAAAAATCAATCATTTTGCAATCCTGCAATCTGTCAGATATTATCTACCAGAGCACATATTTGTGTTTTTTTTTTTTTTTAAATCAGAGCTAAATGACAGACAAGGCAGGATATTGCCTTCAGCCACTTGCACTGAGGGTGGCCCAAAAAGAGGAAATGTCACATTTCTAAATGTGTGAAGCCTCCAGAAACCTCAAAACATCTTGGCATAACAGGAACTGCTGAAAAGTTAGAAAAAGTGCTGTTTTGAGCCGACATAACGGCATTACAACAATGTGGACAATTCATTCATGTTCAACAAGAGCTGGCTATTTAAAGCCTGCATCCAAACCCATGTACTAGCCTCAAACAAAACACGTGAAAATACTACACCCTCTGTAGTAACAAAATATAGTAATGTACAATGGGCGGCACGGTGGTGTAGTGGTTAGCGCTGTCGCCTCACAGCAAGAAGGTCTGGGTTCGAGCCCCGTGGCCGGCGAGGGCCTTTCTGTGCGGAGTTTGCATGTTCTCCCCGTGTCCGCATGGGTTTCCCCCACAGTCCAAAGACATGCAGGTTAGGTTAACTGGTGACTCTAAATTGACCGTAGGTGTGAATGTGAGTGTGAATGGTTGTCTGTGTCTATGTGTCAGCCCTGTGATGACCTGGCGACTTGTCCAGGGTGTACCCCGCCTTTCGCCCGTAGTCAGCTGGGATAGGCTCCAGCTTGCCTGCGACCCTGTAGAACAGGATAAAGCGGCTAGAGATAATGAGATGAGTAATGTACAATTTTGATATTTAGATTTGCAATTTAGTCTGGTATAAAAGGTGTGCATTAGGAATTCTGGATGTAGTCCTGATACACGTCTCTATACCAGCAAACAAAACAAACTTAAGAAAATCTCATGAGTGGGTAGAAACTAAAATAACTAGGAGCAGGCAGGATCAGTCAGGAGTCCTTTGGGAGGGTTTTAAACTTTATTTGTGCATTCCTGTCGGGAAATGTG